>NC_079897.1:10221246-10481246 GCF_024868665.1 Triplophysa rosa | reverse complement strand
GTCCTCCTTTAGGTTTATTAGATTGTTTCCCCACCCATTTGTTTCTGGAGATCATTCAGAGTTTAGTTTCATCTAATCCCAAGGATTTTAGGTAGCTGCTTTAGGTGTGTTTAGTTAGCATTGCATCTACACTCTGCAGGACTTGCCCTTGCAGGAATGGAGCTGAATAGTGTCACCAGGAACCCTACAGAGATCTGCCTGTCAGCGAGTGCTTATTCCAGCACTATCTGGGCATCTTCAAATGATCATTCCACTTCCACCCCCCCCCCAAAAAAACAGCAGCGTACAAGAGACATGCTTCAGATTATGGCAATTTACTTTTTGTCAGCCGTCTTCCCATCTTTTATCCATTCTTCACAAGCTGCCTTGTTTCACCTACGTCACCATGTGCCTACATCGACAGACTGCAGATCACAAGACCTTCAAGTAGCTAAAGACTAAAGATCTGATTTCAGACCTTCTGTCTTTCCTTTCCATAGCATTATTCTTTTATCACTTTCCCCACTTATAAAAATAAAAACTTAAAAGGAAGTCTGGCTGGGGCAGGCCCGACAAGGTCTGGGTTAAAGCTGTTGGTTGCCTTAATCTTGAGGGAATTTAAAGAGGTGACTCTGTGAAAACTGAGTAGTGGTGACGAACTGAATAGGATTCATCTCAAGCTGACATTTTTGCTTCTGCGGGCCAGATGCTCGACTCCAGACTACTGCATTGATCTAGCCTGAGCTAATTGAAAGCAGGGCTTACATGCACTGGAGAAGAATTTAATATATCAGACAAGGATTCCCTTCACAGGGTGCACAGAATGACTGAGGGATGCTGCTATTGCTGAATGTGTTGCAAAGGAGCAACGTTCCATCAAGAACACGGATACAAACTAGTAGTGCTAAGGAATCTAATTTGAAAGTGTACCGTAAAATTTATGTAAGTGTAGCGGCCCATAAAATCAGATAATAATGAGCCATCTACTGTATATGTATGCCTGCCAATGTGACACTTAATACAACCATAGCACAGACCAGCACAGATCTCTGCTAAACTACTCTAAACTCATTCAGTATTTAACTGTACCTCTGATTGTATAAAAAATTTGTGCTGAAATATTTTCTCATGATCCTTACCATCGTTTTACACAAAGATTCTCATTTCTGGCCCCTACAATAATGGCAGGGTTCAATAACAGACGTCATGATAAAGTCAAAGTAAGTGTTGAAAAGAAAGATCTCTAAGTGTAGCCAAGGGAACTATGCTTATGTTGTCATGGTTTCCCCCTACTGTACTGGAATAAAGCTGTTTAACAGCATGTATGAGTCAACCATGTTTCTGTCTCAGTACCGCCCAGGCCACCTGTCTTTCTGATGAGCCCAGCGCCATACAGGAGTACAGATACCCTGAGAAACTTCCTGGAGAGCTGTATGATGCCGATACACAGTGCAAATGGCAGTTTGGAGAGAAAGCCAAATTGTGCACTCTGGACTTCAAGAAGGCAAGACTTTTTTAGCAATTAATACAAATATTCCTTAATTTATATTTTTTTTTTATGAAACCACTGGTGCTAGTTTAAGTTACCTTAAAGTCATGTCGAAATGATTGTATTTAGGTCGTAAGTGCACCTCCATCATTAAACAAAACCTTCCTGAATGATAATCGGTATTGATCATTGAATTATAATTGTGAATGTTGACAGTGTTTAGGGGCAGATTATACGAACACAAACAAATTTTCAACTTAAAAAAGAACATAATTTTCTTCGAATTAGCTGTTCATTTACACAACAGTGATATTGTGGGGGTTTGAAAACACAAATGTTTGAAATTGGGTTTTAAAACGCAAGTTCTTTAAACAATATTGTGTCCAGGTAAACTACAACAATTTGAATTTGTGAAAAAAGATACATGCGCGTGCGTGCGTATTACGTTTATTTACAAAGTGACACTGCCAACTATTGGCCTAGTGTGAATAAAACGGTATTAGTCATTTTCGTGTATACTGTTCATGGATCATTTAGACAAAATTGTCATTGTCTGTTGTTCAGAAATACACTTTTCCATTTTTAGGACTTTGATATCATGTAAACATACTCTAAGTTATCGTATGCATTTTGCAGAATGTTAATGAAGAATCAAAATACTACTCTAAATAACTCTAATATACTACTCTAAAATGGCAAGTTGCTCTATATGACGATTTTCTTGTATAAATGATGCACAACCTTCATTCCTTGTTCTTGCTTAAAGTAGAGGTTTCTTGCTACTTTTATACAAATGCAATATAAATCTTAGGGGTCCACAGAATGTGTCTGTGAAGTTTCACCTCAAAATACACTGCAGATCTTTTATTATACCATGCCCTAATTGCCCAGTTTTGCATGTGAGGAGAAACGCGAGGTTTTGGTGTGTGTCTCTTTAAGTGCAAATGAGCTGCTAGTCTCCGCCCCATTTTCACAGAAAACTCATCCAGGACTTGGAGCCTGTGCTTCAGTGATGGGAAGTTCGGATCATTTTATTGACTCGGACCTTTGAGTCTCGTTCAGCAAAATGAACGAATCTTTTTTCGAGTCATTTCGTTCATTTTAGCCAAATATAATTAAAATGTTACATGTTACTTTCCTAACACATCTACTACTTATGCAAACGTTGATCACATTACAAACAATACAAAACTATAATGCTATAAGAAACAGAGAAGATTAATTCATTGTTTACCTGGGTCTTTAGTCTATGATTAGCTCACCACACCTCTTATTTGACAAGTCCTCGGGTTTGACTCGTTCGTTCACGACATGAAACTAAACCAATGCAGTCAGAGCCGGAAAGAGAATTGATTAGTTCACCTCTCGAGTCTTCGGGTTTGAATCGTTCGTTCATCACGTGACAGCGTCGTAAGCTAAACCAATGCAGTCAGAGCCGGAAAGAGAATTGATTAGTTCACCTTCCGAGTCTTCGGGTTTGAGTCGTTCGTTCTTTTGTCACGTGACGTGACAGCTTTGGACAGAGAAATTAGGTGTGTTCGAGCTCATGCGGCGCTGCGCAGACCGATCGGCGAGATTAGCCGCTTGCAGTAGACGGAGGAGTTGAAAAAGGAGCAGTCAAGTCGGACACCTGCTGCTTGCCGTAGTGACGTTCGCACCGTGTTTCCTTTACAAAGTGCGATTTGAAGTGGATTAGAATACTGGATTTGTCCAATAAACAAACGTTTAAATTAAAGTAGCAACCATAAACTCTTCATATTGCAAATGTTATGTGCTGCTTAACACTCTGTGCCTAAAATTCATGGTAAACATAAGAATATATTATGAAATTACCAAGGGAGTCTGTATTAATTTCATTTTTATTTTATTAAACAACACAAAATAACATGTTTATTATATTTGTACGAACAGAGTTTTGGCTGTTTTAAAAACATGCATTAATAAGTATTAGTTGAACTGAGGGCGTTATAATAAACCCGAAACGCACGCGATCGTTGTCTAGCCAATCATGAAAAGCTATGTCGTCATCACAGCCTGGTGCAGCCGCTCCTGAGATGCTGCGCCGGCTGAGCAAGCCGGCTGTTCTCGAAACGCTCTCGCGCTACTTTAATGTCCCACGTGAAAGTCACGTGGCGTCGGCGCCGGTTCAAGTCGTACAAAATTTCTAACCGGCATGCACTGCTTCAAGTCAGATTTCGATCGATCTGCGCAGCGCCACGTCAAGTCGAACACACCTATTAGTTAATTTACTAATTCCAGTACAGGACCCATACATAGTTGCCAAGTCCGCTTATAGTACGCGACCTTGGGGCTTCTTTTTCTGTGAAGTCGCGTTAAAAAATCACTTGTTGCGGGTTGCGGGTTTTGGGGCTTATTTTAAAAAATATGGTTGCTTGTTCTGAACCTGACAAGCAACTTTGTTTCTTTACATCTATGGTCGCTATTTTGTTCAATCCATTAACACTGTCTGCTCGACGGTAGGCTTTTTGTACTACATGCGGCAGAGCATAACATCACAGCACCGCGAGAGCTATTTGAAAGCATACAGAGACGTCTACTGTCGGATCACTCTCGCGGTACTATGATGTCACGCGCCGATTGGTCTGCGCGGCGCCGCAGGAGGTCACACAACATATCTAAGCACGTAAAACAACATAGAGAAGCCAAGAATGCTACAGTGGTCTCTTCACGTAATCTTCGGCGCGCTTTGGGTAATCGGATGTAAATATACTAAACCGATGAAATATTCACTTAAAGATAAAAAACATTTTATAACCGGGCTACATCGTTAAAAATGTTAAAAGTGTAGATCTGCGCGTTTGGCTACACAGCGTTATTCAAGCCTAAGCACGTGTGAATAGCGTAATTTGTCCTCAAACACACCGCCTCCTTTCCCCTACCAACTAAACTAAATGTATTACATCTGTCACGATTAGAATGAAATGTGAAAATGAACGAAAAGTGTTCAGATCTGATCACGGTGCAGCAAAGGTGGGGAGGGAGGGATGACCCTATTTATTAGGCTATAAGGTAAACATCAAACATTTTTATTGTATTATATAAATGTATTGATCATTGCAGAATATAATTTTAAAAAGTATACATCAAATGCATATAGTTCAGTTTTACTTTATTATAAATGTGTGGCTGTTAGAGCTACTTAAGTGGTCATTATATCTTCTCCTTTTCCATCTCTCCAGGCCTATACTGCTCACATCAGAGATTTGCAATTAATTTTTGTAAAATAATTTGTTTGCGTTTTTCAAACAGGGTAGTGTCAGTTTAAAATGACCCAGGCTCGTTCATTAATAATAAATAATTGATAATAAATTACATTGATGATCATGAATAATGTCGGGCTTGTTTTGGGCTTGTTTTTGGAGCTGCAGTTGCTTATTTGTCTTGCAAAAGTTGGCAACACTGGACCCATAGAATGTTGCGCATGCGCGACTGAACGAATCACTCCCCGAGACGACTCGTTCTTACCGAGTCACATTAAAGATTAAATCGTTCAAGAATGACCCATCACTACTGTGCTTCCATCGAGAAAAGAAGGGTCACATAAAGCGAATGAGAAACGCTGTTTCCATCTTTAAACACCAAACACATTTTTTTCTAAAAGCGAACAGACTCCTAACAAAGGCGTCATGTTTTCTACATGCAAAATTACACATGACAAATCGGTCGCGTGTTTACAGACCATACACACCGATTTCTATAAGTGAAAGTACCCATGACAGACCCATCGCGTGTTTACAGACCATACACACTGCTTTCTATAAGTGAATCTACTCAAGACAAACGCATCGCGTTTTCTCTAAGTGAAAGTAACGTTACACAGGACAATCCCATTGCGTGTTTACAAGCCATACACATTGCTTTCTTTGCGTGAACGGACAAACGTTTCACAATGACGTTTTACCTACTTTTAAGTTGCCACAGGTCCCTGAGGTCTTACTTAAAAATAACGGTACTTACAATGTCTTTATTTGCAGTTTTGCCTCGTTCAGTCTGGTGGATTTCCATTGAAAACAAAATAAATCTATTGCTCTCCTGTCAGGCTGGGAACAGTGTTCTGTGCTGCCAACAACAGAACACTTAGCATGCTTTGCTTACTTTTGCCATGGTGTCAGAACTAACTCACATATGTCGCTTGCGAAAACAAAAATGGCGGCAGCGCACGTTCAGAAAAGGGGGCGGTAAATATTGTATTATAATAAGAACGACTACCTACGTCAGAAAGCGAGTGAAATCTGAACGGCTCGTTTTCTCACAGGCTTGCAGAGATAGGCTCACATAAACAAAGTTACTGGATTGTCATTTTTCACGTTTTCTGAGTTGGTAGATGCATCAAACACCCGATTATAGCACTTAAACATTGAAAAAGTCAGATTTTCATGAAATGTCCCCTTTAATATTTTTGCATCTCATTTATCTTCATGAAACAAAACGACCTAAGATATTAAGTCTTGTTTTTTTAAACAAATTTGTCAAAATAAAATATTTTGGGTTAAGAAAAATTATATTATTAGCCTACTATTATTATTTTTATTAATTAATTGTTTTTTGTGAAACCTTGCTGATCGTTTTAACAGGAGCATGACACTATTGTATTTGAACAAGTCTAAGCTGTGCTTTAGTTAAAAGGGTCAATTCAGCTGATAAGAATCCATTTGTTAGGTTCTTTACGTTGTATTTTAGGTTCTGATTTTGAAATCCAGTCTTGGTTCAGCGGGAGGGCAAGATAAAGCATGACAGGGATTGAGAATTAGGCCTATAGTTTACCAGCTCGCCAGAATGAAGGCACTCCGTACCTTAACTGAAGTCTTTGGGAGATCAGTCACACAGCACCAGGGCACATATGTATTACATTTCCTGAGAGTAAACCTACTGATCCAAGATCAGCTTTCCCTAGACTGTATAATCATACAGTATTTTTTTATGTCCCTAATAGTACACATACATTGCCAAGATGTCTATTAAATGAGCTCCCTCTCAGATTCACGACATTCACAATGTTTATGATTCACAATGTCAGCATGAATCAAAATGGACTCGATTTACTTTCTTAAAACTCTTCCTGGTGTTGTTGTGCGTGACTATTCCAATGTTTGTCCTCATAGTCTTTTATTAAAAATAATAATTTGCTCCGTCTCAACAATGACTTTTTGGTATGAGTTAGTATGTAATGTTAGCTTGCTGGCATGTTGGAAAAAAATGTTTTGTTAAATATAATAAATATATGTTTATGAGATGCTTGTCAGGTCACAAATGGTACGGTAAGCTTCCAGACAAGGCATTGTTTTATATGCCTCTAAGCGTGTGATCTCAACATCAACACTGATCTTCGACCAGCATTCTTTACTGTAGAGGGTTTGTTACCATAAGATCCCCCTGTGTAAGACGTTATATATCACTGATCAGTTGCTTGTGATATCAGTGCATACTCACACGCCTCAGAGAGCACTTGTTCTGTTTCTCAGCTGAAATATATAAATCAGCTGCAAATATTTTCCAAGTTACAGAAATTCAGGCCCATTTTAGATTGGCTATGATCATTATTCTCTGCTTTGTCATCTAAAATTAGAAATTCCCGTAGAGGAATTTGATTTCTCTCAATACTCTGTAGGCCAGCACAGTCTCGTGAAACAGAGGCAGAGCTAAATTTACTTTGGAAGGACGCCAGTGGGAACCTCTGCATGCTCCGTTTCTATTGTCCCGATCCTCACTAACTGTATACACACAACCTAAGCAATGGGACAAGATGCATTTTTGTGCATTTGATGCTTCTGATTAATCCAGATGATGATTATTATTGCACAGTGAATAATTTATCTATGATAAATTGTCATAATAATTGAAATGGGCGGAGTTAGAATTGAACACATGGACATATTAGCTACTTTTAAACAAATCGTCTTGGTTACGGATGTAACCTCAGTTCCCTGATGGAGGGAACGAGACGTTGTGTTGAGCCGATGGGGTTCGTCCCTGAGAACCAATCGCTTCCGACTTCTTAGAAAAGGCCAATGAAATTGGCGAATGAAATTTGCATGCTGGACTCCGCCCCCGGATATCCAGGTATAGAAGGGAGATGGCGTGCCTCATTCATTCACCTTAGTTCTGAGGACCCTGAGACCTCTCATGACTGCTGCAGTGGGCAGCACGTGTTGTGGCAAGAAGGACACAACGTCTCGTTCCCTCCATCAGGGAACTGAGGTTACATCTGTAACCAAGACGTTCCCTTTCTGATGGTCTCTCGACATTGTGTCGAGCCGACAGATGGGGTTCCTATGGAAAACGCCACAACACTGTGCCCTGTCACAATCTCTAGCAAAGCGACGGTGACTGGCCTGGGCGTGTCAGCCGTGAGCGCTACCGCGAAATTGTAACCTACCAGTGGGTAGGTAGGGGGTCCCAGAGCTTTACTTGAAAGGTGGGAAGGCCACTGCCTTCGCCCTCACACCGTAAGGCCAGTGGGTAAGCGCTACTTCCTCAAGCGTGGGATGCGCTACAGAGACCACTTCCTACCGGAGGGAGGAGTTTAGTGGCGATACCAACATGGTCTCACCGATGGGGGAGAACTCGTGGGAAGAATGTGCGGACTGAAGGAGTTAACCGCGAGGTGGAGGTCCACCTAGGGAAGGTCATGGGTTACCAAGGAGGGAACCAATCATGAGGATACATCAGACGGAACCGCCTTGCTGGGGGGTTACAACGTCCGGTAGCACTAGGTCCGGTTAGAGCTATGTTGTGGATAACTCAGTTGGTACCCGGCCTAAGGGGCAGCGCTGCTTTGCCCAGCCCGCCCGCAGGAGCTGCTTGCTTGGTGATTGATGGAGTGCCTGTTCTTCACCCAGCTGGGGAAGAAGGGAGGCTAGTTTAGTACGCTGACCCCCTTAGGAGAAAGGGGGAAGGTACTGTCATAGGCGTACACCCTACTGGCCGCCAGTCTTGCCTGATGCCTGCAAGACTCGAGCCGATACCGGTTTTACGCAGAGGCTGTAGGACCTCGCGAAGGTGATGGGTGTAGCCCAACCCGCAGCTCTGCAGATGTCTGCCAGAGAGGCGCCTCGAGCCAGTGCCCACCCTGTCCTCCGTGAGGAGAGAGCTCTCACCCAGCTCAGCCACCCAGCTCAGCCACCCAGCTCTCACCCCAATCTCTGTTTGAGACAGCCCTCCCTGCTGATCTCCAAAACAGACAAAGAGCTGCTCAGAGCTTCTGTAGCTCTGTGTGCGGTCCAAGCAAATGCACGTACTGGACACATCACGGATGGGGTTGGGTCTTCCTCCCCGGTGGGGAGGGCCTGTAAGTTCACAGGCACAACTGCCTAAGTGGGCAGTTGTGGCCTAATGGTTAGAGAGTCGGACTCATGACCAGAAGGTTGCTGGTTCGATTCCCAGAGCCGGCGGGTGCCCTTGAGCAAGGCACCTTACCCCTACTTGCTCCCCGGGCGCTGCAGTGATAGCTGCCAACTTCTCCGGGTGTACGTGTGTTCGACTTGCTGTGCGTGTGTTCACTGGATGGGTTAAATGCAGAGCTCACATTTCAGGTGTGGGTCACCATATCTGACTAATAGGTCACTTCACTCATTTCACTTCACCACCTGGTGTAGGGGGAGTGGTGGGAACTTTGGGCATGTAGCCAGGCCGGTGTCTCAGGATAGCGTGAGAATCACCGGGCCCGAGTTCTAGGCAATCTGTGGACACGGAGAATGCTTTTAGGTCCGCTACCCTCTTGAGTGCCATCCGGAGAGCCGTCTTCATCTTGAGGTGAGAAAGAGCGGCATCTCCGAGGGGCTCCAGGACCGTATCAAGGTCGCAAGAGGGTACGGAGCGCGGGTGAGGCAGTGCCCTCCCGCACCCCTTAGGAACCAATTGATCAGGTTGTGCTGTCCTAGAGACTTACCAGCAACTGGGTCGTGGTGAGCGGCAATAGCGGCTACATACACGTTCAGTGTGGAAGGGGAGAGATTACTCTCAAGTCTCTGGAAGGACAGCACGTTCCAATCTAGCAACTCCGCGGGTCTTCTCTTCGAGAAGAGCACCAGGATGAGAAGAGGCACCACTTACAGGCGTATAGCCGCCTAGTGGCCAGGGCCCTAGCCTGAGTGATGGGCCTAACCGCCGCAGGGGGTAGGCCACTCAGGATCTCCTCATCTCGTCCAGGGGCCAGACATGGAGGTTCCAGAGGTCTGGCCTGGGATGCCATAACATGCTCTTCCCCTGGGAAAGCAGGTCCTTCGTCAGGGGAATGGGCCGGGGGGAGCTGTCGTCAAGAGCATTAGCTCCGAGAACCAAGTCCGGTTGGGCCAGCATGGCGCAACTAGTACACTTGATGCTCCTCTTCCCTGACCTTGCACAGGGTCTGTGCAATGAGGCTCACTGGGGGGGAAGGCATACTTCCGCTTGTCCCACGGCCAGCTGTGCGCTAGAGCATCCGTGCCGAGGGGGGCCTCGTATGGGAGTACCCTAGCGGGCAATGGGTGGTGTCCAGGGAGGCGAACAGGTCTACCTGAGCCCGCCCGAACTGTAGCCAATGAGTTGGACTGCGCGGGGGTGGAGTCGCCACTCTCCGCGAGGCGTCAACTGACGAGAGAGCGCATCGGCTGTCTGGTTCAGGTCGCCTGGGATATGTGTGGCTCGCAGGGATCTGCTCACCTGCAGACTCCACATGAGGAGGCGTCGGGCGAGTCGTGTTAGCTGCCGTGAGAGAACGCCACCCTGGCGGTTGATATACGCTATGGCAGTTGTGCTGTCCGACCGGACCAGCACGTGCTTGTCCTGAACGAGAGGTTGTAGCCCCTTCAGTGCAAGTAGCACATCCAACAACTCTAGGCAGTTGATATGCCTGCACAGGCGTGGGAGGGAGGGAGCCTCAAGGAATCGTCAGAGTCTGATGCCAGAAAGTCACCCTCCGATGCTGCAACAGACATCTCATCATCACGTACCGTTTCCGATACGTGGTTGAGGAACAAGACGGTAGGACCGTCTCATGGGGAACGGTCAGACGAGCGAGACGAGGTGCGAATGGTCCACGAGCCAGTGGCTGACGGATTAGCGCTCACAGTATTCCTCATATCACCCTTGCTGCTCGCCGTAGCGGGCGGCAGGGCCGTAGTCCTGCCGTCACGGAACGGGAAGCAGACAAGGTGGTGGCTGAGTCCCGTGGGAACAGAGCCACCCGTGACGCAACGTCTGAATCGTCAACCGCCCGCAGTGCGGGAGAAACACTGGAGAAATTTGCTCTTTTAGAGAAAAAACTCGAACACTTCTGGAACCGCCGAGACGCCCAGGGGAAGTCGCCGCAGGAAGGGACAGTCCGCTGCACCACGTCGTAGAACCGGCAGTCTTGTAGTTGCTGTTTGTAGCGAAGTCTGTTGATCATGAGCGAAGGCTCCGAAGAACAAAAGGTGAATGAATGAGGCACGCCGTCTCCCTTTCATACCCGGATATCCGGGGGCGGAGTCTGGCATGCAAATTTCATTCGCCAATTTCATTGGCCTTTTCTAAGAAGTCGGAAGCGATTGGTTCTCAGGCACGAACCCCATCTGTCAGCTCGACACAACGTCGAGAGACCAGCAGAAAGGGAAACAAATTTCTGTACCTTAAAGGGATAGTTCACCCAAACTGAAAAATGTTGTCATCATTTAATCACACTCATGTTGAAAAAAATCTATATATGACTCTTTCTTCTGTGGAACACAAAAGAAGATACACTCTAAAAACAGTTTTGAACATTTTTCAACTTTGTGTTATGTCTAGCACAACACATTTTGGGTCCCATTTAACACAACTTGTGTTGTCTCTTTCATTTACCAAAATCAACACATAATGCGTTAAAATAACACATAATGTGTTAAGTTGCATAGCACAAACAATATTAATATTAACACATCCTTTTTAAGAGTGTATTTTGAGAAATGTCTCAGTGGTTTTATGTTTATACTACAGTGGAATTCAGAGCCCCAATGTTGTTTGGTTACCAAAGTTCCTCAAAATATTATTTTTTTTTTGCAGAAGAAAGTCACACAGGTTTGGAATGACATGAAGTAATGATGAAAGAATTTTGGGTAACACTTTACTTAAAGCATACAGCAGTCATCGTCAACTTGCGGACCGTGGGCCGGATCCGGACCTTTGCTTAGTTTCATCCGGACCGCGAGACATTTAAAATTTTGACTCTTTCCGTTGTTTAAATAGAGCCGCGCGTCTACACAACGGAGAATCACATCACGCGTACTCTCAGGAACATTTGTGTAATTGATCTTTTGTCGCTATAACCTGTGATATCTTTTAGCTAAACGCGCTTCATTTGAACCCTTTCCACTCCACATAAAGAGCAGCAGACACGTGCTTATTTTAACAACACTAGTGCAAACACGCAGAGCAGGTAAATGGAGACACAACAGTAAACAAAATGCAGCAATATTAAAGTATTTGTTTCTGTCAGTCTGTTTACTGTTTGCTATATGTCTCCAACCTTTCAACCAGATTTGCGATATTTTATGAACCATAACATTTTTATCTAGCCTACATTTATTATTAGCATTATTGATCAGCATGTAAACATTTGTGTCCCTGTGAAAACCCAGGCTAAAGTCTCATAAACGAATTAATTATTAAATAACAAGCATCAAAGATTAATTTCAAGCATTAACTAAAATTTTAATCTTTGAAATGGCATTATTCAGTCAATATTGAAGATATTGTTATATTTTCACGGAATATTCTGTAGGATGATTTTATGTAGAAAACAGTAAAAAGACTCACTGTGTTTTCACCAGCAGGATCACATTTTGATCTAATTGGGAATTTAAAGATAGAAGTAGTTCTGGTATGAAAGGCATGGAAATGATAATTTAGTAAGTAACTTTGTTTTCTGTTTATGATGAGAGCAATTTAATTCTTACATTAAATTTGTTGTTTATAGATTTTTTATTTACAAATATTAATGATCAGACTTAAGAGGGCATTCCCCTAAAGCCACAGAGCCTACAATACATACATACTGTGGATATCAAAATATAAAATAAATGGCCTGATAAAAGATCATACCTTTTATATATATATATATATATATATATATATATATATATCCAAGTTGGCTAAATTGATTAAATATTTATTTTTTTGTTATTTAAAAAAAACATATTGTCCGGACCTCCGTTTGGAAGAAAGTATAAAGACTGGACCTCTTGGAACTTTAATTGAATACCCCTGGCATACAGTATATGTATAATGCATTATACAAGTAGTTTTTGTAATGCATCTTATAATACAATTGTAATGTCTCATGAATAATTGTAACTACAGTTAATACATTATAACACTTAACAATTCATTGTTACCCTTTGCATTTTTAATTTGGTTATAATTCTTTACCACAACATTTAATGTATTGTAACACACATAATGAACAATTATAATGCATCATGCCCTTTAATAATCCTTTATAATGCATTATACATAAAGGCTAAGTGAGGTGCTACTGAATTTTCATTTTGGTGAGCTATTCTTTTTGTTGTTTTTGTCTATATTAGCACTGCCATTTGCACATAAACATGATATAACAGTAATTCTGGACTTGAGGAAGTCAAAGTGGATGCAAAAGAATTTTGTGATTGTTTTCTCTTGTAAACTGACTTTAAATATCAGCATGGTGGTGTCTACACCAAAGGGGTGGAATTTATTCTGTAGATGTTAAGTGTGCAAAACTGTCCTGTCACCTGGACGTCCCACTAGTTTCATTATAAATTAGCATCTCCATGGTCTTTTTTGGCAGATTTAGATACAGAACTCTCTCCTGGTGCTCCGCAGGGACAGCAGGGGACGGGTTCGATCAGGTCTCACTTAAACAGACAGCTGTGAAACTTGTGCTGGGATTTGGAGCGTGATCACTCTGGGAAAACTGCTGCCTCGTTCTCCCATCTGTGCTGCCATTGTCAAAATATGATACAATAATCCAGATGTGAATAATACAGACATATAAAACAAGCAGCCGTTTCTCGCGGTTTTTGTTTTATAGAGAGTGAGTGAATGAGATGACCCCTGCGTTGAGGATGTAGATATTATATACTTTAGTAGGCTGTCCTTACAAGATTGTAAACCTTATTGGCATGTCTGATGGGTTTTGGGGTAGGTTTTGGAATTGTTTTCTAAAAACTAATGTTGTTGTCATGAGAACATACATGGGCGATTGGTCATTTAGAACTACTCTAGACAAACTTAAATCTTTAACATTGAAATGTGTTTGCGTATACTTTATTTATCATATGTTCTAAAACAAGAATTTGATCATAACAAATATATATTTTAAAATAAAGTGTGATAGTATTTCCATCTCTCACTTTCTGAATTAATAGACTTTGACTTTTGAAATTGGTAATGGCGCCCAATAAGATTACTTTCAGATTATGATATAAAAATGGCAAAATGTGATGTATCTTCAGACTATCCGTACCCCTCATTACATCCCATTCACAGGTTAAACAAATATACACTTTGTTTACATTAAAGTAAAAACTCCCTGCTTTAGGTTATAACAAAAGTATTGGTCTATTTGTTATACATACTGAAAACATTAAATTAATTAAAAACATTTTCTTCATGTATTTATAAAAGCATTTAAAGTCTGTCCTTTGTTGTGATTGTCATATTTTTTCTTTCGTTCTTTAAAACAATAATCTTCTTAAATTCATATTCAGATTTTTTTCAAAAATACATATGGCTCATAAAAGCTAAATAAATCCCAGACAGGCCACTATTATTTCCAGAGTGCTTAAGACAGAAAATATGCTTCTCTGTTGTACCAGAGCATTTTTTTTAACAGACGTACAGCATGTGAAGAACTTCTATTCATTGTGTATGTTGTAGTCGATAAGATTGTAATTACACTTCGGTGTTCTTGGCTGATCTCTGACCAGCTGATCTTTTGTCACACATAGAGGTTCTTAAAAATATCCATATCAACACTTCTGTCTAATATTTGTCACAGGACATCTGCAAAGCCCTGTGGTGCCATCGGGTCGGAAGAAAATGCGAGACCAAGTTCATGCCGGCGGCCGAGGGTTCCGCCTGTGGTCCGGAGATGGTGAGACACAGTCGCGTCTTAAAAAGAATCCTTCTTTATACTCTTCCCTTTGAGCTCAAGTGGCACAAAAGCCAAACTGTCTGTTGCCTGCCGTACTTTTCTCTCAATGAGTTTAATCATTAACGTTTTCTCATGGTTATTGAGCTCATGTCATTAACCGCAGGAGGGAGAAAATGGTTCTGGGGGTTTTTGTTTTTTCCTTTGAATAGGTTTTAACAGATGTCTTGTGTCTTGAACAAGTGTTTCCAGGGAGGCAGAGCAGAGGAAGGCAAGTGTAAATGGTGGTGGCGTGAGTGAGATTTCATGCTAGGTGTCGGGAAAGGAAATCAAACTGGTTACTGTGATGTTCACAATAGAGGTCGAGGAACTTCACACGAGAACTGTCAGACAGACAGAAAGACACACAGACGTTATGCAGATTAACAGACGGACTAAAATATGTATAAAGACACAATACAGCTCGACAGACAGACAGACAGACAGCGATGTTAGCTGTCAGATGCAATATTCCTTCGTTCTTCTCTCTCTTCTCTCCCTCTCTCTGTCTTCTCTATGGATGCCTTTGCACTGATTCAAACCCTTCACAACAGATTGGGTTTAATGAGCTCATGCAGACCTCGGCTGACCTCCTGGGGTGTCTCTTTACTCACTTATGTTAGTGAAGTGCGTTTAGGGCATCAGGGTAATTACGGGCCCGGCCTGGGGTGCAGAGGGTTGGGCGATCAGGGAAGACGAACAGTTCTCTCACAAAACACGCTCTCCTATTCCAACACATGTCATATCTGGCCGATAGAGAGGCGAGCGCTGGTGGTCCGCGCTGGAGAAACGGTGCGAGATGTTTTTTGCATGTGTTCGAGCGACGGCTCTTGGGGGTACTTGGTTTGCAATAAATTGAACACGACAGTTTAATCCTCTTTATTCTAAGCGAGAGCCAATGACAGTATGCAGCACTAATAATGACAGTCTGCTTTAGGAATCCTGGATATCTGCTTTCAGGAAATATCAGCTGGATCACATGAGGAAGCGGCTCATGTTGCACTTATAGAGTGTGTGAATGGGAATGAGATTCGTTCACTAACTAATACTGTACATGTTGTTTGCCTTTGTCTTGAGGGAATCAAATGGGGATGAAACCTTGATGCTTTAATGCTGATCTATAAAATGAATTCAAGTCATTTATTCACCCTAATAACATTCCAAACCCATATTACTTAACCTATAGACAGACCCAGACCGCAGTTATATATTATTGAATATATGTATTGTTACGTTCCCGTATCAAGTCTAGGGATCGTTGGGTCACATAACAGAATAAAAATGGTGTTGTGTGTGTGTGTGTCAGCAATAAGGCAATGTAATAAACCTCATAAGAGGAAGTTACAAGAGAAACATCACACTTCAAAACTAAGATGCAAGAAAGGTATTAATTTATTGTCTTAGATGCAGGAGGGTTGTTAATGACTTCGAGAGGGGGCTAAGGCCAAAACAACAAACATAACACTTCTAACTAAACCCAGAATCTAGCTAACCTTCCAAAAGAATAGAAAACAAAAGCACATCAAAATACCCTAACTCCATTACTAACATAAACAGGAGAAAACAAGTCCAGAAAGAAAACGGCACTCCCTCTCTAGTTAAACCCATCCCCAAATTCACAATTCAAACTTACTTTACAAATCCAATAACAAAATTAGAATACAAACAAAAATAACCTTACAATATACCTGTATATATATATGAGACTTTCTGGCTGAGAAGAATGGAAATTACAACAGCAGTATACCTCAATGTCATAAAAAAGAAATGAAGAGGAAATCAATATTTACAAAGACTCTCCCCTGACCAACATGGGGAACAGAGCCTCCACACACACACAACCACTTTTTCTGTAGTGGAAGTGCTGCTTAAAACTCTGCTGCTCCCTCTCATCCTCCAATCGGTATCACCAGCCAATCATTGATATCACGTGGTGGCCATTACCTCCTACTGGCAAGTAGAGAGCCAGAGCAAGAGAGAGAAAGAGAAAAACAACACACCACAAACAAATACGTCCTGGGACGTAACAGTATACAATACATGTCACATTTTGTGTTTCACAGGAGAGAGAAAATAAGAGAGTTTGGGACAACATGAGGATGAGTAATTGATTGGTTGGTTTGAGTTGAAATGTCATGAATTCAGTCTTTGATTCAATTTTTTTCCTCGCATAATAAAAATAAGTTTCCATTAATCATGCAAATCACATTAGGTTGTATTATATGTAAATAACAGGACATGTTTGTGTTGAAGAGATGCTAACAAAGTAAGTTATTCACATAGTGTTCTCTCTTAAAATGTAAGCGAGCTTATTAATTTAGTGTAGTCAGTCTACTATTTAGTATTAATAATAGTTTAGTCAGTCTACCAGCCATTATTCCAGTTCGGAGGCTTGTTAATATTTTGTTTAGATGTCAAGTTCACTTCAACTAAGGCCATGTTTCTACCCGGTGTTAAGATGCGTTTTGGGTGATCGGATCACAAGTGGACGAATGAGACACATGGCCTTTACACCTGGTGTTTTAATCCATCTCTTTTGTCCACTTTCAACTCACTTCTGTCCTGATTTCTTCGAGGGGAGGGTTCATGGGCGAGTTAATACATCTGACTTTTCTGATCTTTCGATCGAATGGACGAAATAAGCACATGCAATTTACATATGAACGCGAGCGGAGATGATAGAAAAACATACCGAAAGCAGCGGTTATTATTTCTGCTTTGACAGCCGCAAGACCGCATGAAGTGTGTGTTAGAAATCTGGAATTGCGAAAAACACTGTGTTTAATACGTTTTGTGTTTTTAAAGGAACAATACGGCATTTTTAGGAGGATCTATTGACGGAAATGCAATATAATATACAAAACTATTTCTTCAGAGGTAATACCTTAGAATAAGCTGTTTATATCTACATACAGAGCGGCCCTACATACATTGAATTAGCCGCCATGTTTTGTACAGCAGCCCTAAAAGGACAAACAACTCTACAATGCGCGTTTCCTCTTCCTCTCCGCTGCGGTATCGTGGTGAAACGGATTGCGGGATGATCCGTCATCCATACAAATCGTGCTCTCCGGTTCGGAACGCATGTGACCTGCGGATTAACTGAAAGCCACCACTGGCTGGCAACATCTAGAAGAAGGGATCACAATGGGATGCTCCATTTCCCCCATCCTCTTCGTGGCAGCGTTCGAGGTCATCCTGATCGGGGCAAGGCAGGTGGTGGGTGGGGTCCGGCTGCCTGCAGGACAGAGGCTCCCACCCCTAAGGAGCTATATGGATGATGTAGCGAGGAAGGCGGGGCGAGAGCCGTGGGGCGAGTAAGGCGGGGCAGGCGGGTAAGTGGCAACGAGTGTCAGCTGTGCGACCGCCGGTCCCCGCATGCCTCACCGGGGAGCTCGGGAGCATAAGAGGACGAGCGACCGGACCATCGAGAGAGGACCCTGGCCCGGAAACTGTTAAATTTGTTTATGTTTGTGTGGTCTTTTATTCTTGGATTATTGTTTGTTTATTTTGAATTAAAGTTTTATGAATGTTCGCCGGTTCCCGCCTCCTTCCTTCCCTACATTGAACTTTGTTACATTGGTGCCGAAACCCGGGAGGAAGGAGGGACATGCTGTCGAAGAGCCCTCGCCTCTGAGCGGCCTCGCGGTGCTGAGGAGTTCGGGCAGCGCGGACGAGGGCGTCCGCCAGCGGCTGCCCGAGATCGTGGTGCTGGAATGATGGGATTCGGTGGGGACGGTGAGCCCGCGGCCGTGCTCCTGGGACGAGGTGGGATGGCGGCCATGGAGGGAGCTCGGGAATGCCGGCTGCCCTCAGCCAGGAGCCATTGCCGGCCGCCAGGAGGCGGATCGGGCCGTCCACCGAACGTCCAGCACCACAGCATAGCACCGCGAGGAAGAGCCTATCGGCTGGCTGAGGACCGAGCGACGGCGTGTCGGGGAACCGGACTATTTTTTTTCCTCTCTCCCCGGGTGCTCCCGGCTCCGTTCTCTCGTCTCGTCGGTGCGTACCCCCAGGCGCTGGGGCTCTCAAGGAGGGCCCCCCGGGGGGGGAGTAAGCACAGGCGCGGTGGTACCCCCCCGGCCTGTGAGGGGCGATGGGGGTATGTAGCGAGGAAGGCGGGACGAGAGCCGTGGGGCAGGAAGGCGGGGCCGGTGGCGTGAGTGATAATGAGTATCAGCTGTACGCGCACCGGTCCCGCATGCCTCACGGGGAGCTAGGGAGCATAAGAGGACGAGCGACGGGACTGCCGACGAGAGAGGACCGGGCCCGGAAATGTTAAGTTTTATTTATGTTTGTGTGGCCGGCAGTCGACCGTGAGGTGGCTGCCGGCCTTTTACTTCCGTGTTTTTGTTTGTTTATTTTTGATTAAAGTTTATTGTTTAAATGTTCGCCGGTTCCCGCCTCCTTCCTTCCCTACATTGAACTTTGTTACAGATGACATTACCTGCCTGCTACGAACCGCCCCATGCACATCCAGGCTGCTTAAGCGGCTGGATGAGCTGATCACCTGGGCCAGGATGAAGTTCAAGCCACAGAAGTCAAGGAGCCTCTCACTGCGAAAGGGGGAGAGAAATGACTAGGGCTGTAGTCAAGTCCACCGCTGTCGAGTCCAAGACAAGTTCAGTTCAATTCAATTTTATTTATATAGCGCTTTTCACAATGTGCATTGTTCCAAAGCAACTTTACAGGAGCAAATTAGAAAAACACAGAAAGGTAAAACACAGCACAGTGCATGGTGTTTATAGACCAAGCAAGATCATTATAATAAATAATATCTAATAAATAAATGAATAAATAAATAAATGCAGTCTCCCGGTGAGCAAGCCAATACTGCACTGCTCTGCTGTGCTGTGGCGAGGAACCCAAACTCCAATGATGAATAATGGAGAAAAAAAAAACCTCGGGAGAAACCAGGCTCAGCCGGGAGGGCCAGATCTCCTCTGACGTGTAATAGCTGCACTCAGTGACCCCGACCAAAGCCACTGAGCAACGTCCACGAAGAATAGGGAGAGCCCACGAGCCGCGACCCAGGAAGCCCCACCTGCCGAAACCGTGCAGGTCCAACCCGGTCCCATTCCGTGATCAACAACAGACAACAGAGGAACAACCAGGGAAAAGTAGTAATGGCATAATTAACTTTATTCCTCCGTTGTCCGACATCGACCACAAAACAACAAGTCCAAAGAGGTTCGAGTCCAAGTCAAGTCCAAGTCCAAAGAGGTTCGAGTCCAAGTCAAGACCGAGTCCAATTAAGACAGTCAAGACAGAGACAGAAAAAAATCATGACTACAAGACCACATACTTAACTATTGAGAATTTTTGTCATGCAAGAGAAAAATTTTATTTACTTTAGGTATAGCACTAAAGTCACAAAGTCGAAGTGTATCTTCACATTTTTTTTATTGAGGTGTAACAATCCTATTCTGCCAATAGAAAATGTAACAAGTAACCAGCAAACACTTGAATATATTCCCATTCTTGAACTTATGACTTAGTGTCCCCCAAAGTAACCAAACCCCCCACTTTTTTAAGGAACTTTTTAACACCTGTGTGCGTGTGTGTGCGTGTTCATGTTTGTATATCCCGGTGGGGACCTGAACCTGAATGCACACCAACACATGGGGACTCGTGTCACCGTGGGGACCAAAATTGAGGTCCCCATGGGCAAAAAAGCTAATAAATTGTACAGAACAATATTTTTTTTAAATCTAAAAATGCAAAAAGTGTTCTATGATCTTTAGGTTTAGGGATAGGGGATAGAATATACAGTTTGTACAGTTTAAATAACATTATGCCTATAGACTGTCCCCACGGAGATAGTAAACCAGACATGTGTGTGTGTGTGTGTGCGCCTGCCCGTGCTCGTGCATGTTCGATAGAGAAGCTGCCAGAAAGAGCAGAGGCCCCACGGCTCGTATAAAAGCATGTTTCGGTGCCCATACTTAAATAACATTTTCATATCGGAATGACAATAAAAATACGATCAATCTTATCTTTAAGCCCTACTTTCTAAACTGCTAACTACTTTCTAAAAATACTCAAATGCAATGCTAACTCTGAAACATGGCATTAACTTACCTCTCTTTGTGATGCCTTTGCAGGTTTCTTACAAAATTGGATGTTGTCCCAGAGGTTTCGGAGAAAGTTTTGTTGCAAAAAGTTTCCTTTTAAGCGCACTGTCGATAAATTCTTTGTTTTGTAAAACCAAATTTTATTATGCCGCTGCTCGCTGATATCGTGCCTGATGAATGATTGATGCTGTTCACTTCGCACTGCAGACGAATCGTTCATTTGAACCGTTTCATTCTTTTAAGTGAACTGGTCGAACCAGTTCACCTGAATTGCTCGCGTTTAGCGTCTCCCGTAAACACTTAATATTACCCACAAATTAATTCAGTTCTTCACTTTCTGGCGTGCATGACAGTCCCGAGGACTTGAACCAATATACCGGAGTTATTTAGTTACACCAACAGCACACACTGAACTGAACTGCTGTGTGAAGAGAGAACTTATGAACACGCACGGCTCTCGTTCTTTACAACAGTTTTCGGATGACAAGAAGCATGCTCTATCAATGTTTTTTTTTTGAAGGAGAAAAAAAATATATATCTGGACTCGGTCGAGACCGACTAGAACATTTGGTGAGACCAATGACCAAGTCCAAGACAAGTCTGAGTGCATATACCAACGAGTCCAAGACGAGTCCAAGACAAGTCCGAGATCATAAAAAAACGTCTCGAGTCCGGACTTGAGTCCAGTACAGCACTAGAAATGACAGACTCACCTTCACCATCAGCGGGGAAGACATCCCCCGCATCGTTGATCAGCCCATCCGAAGCCTGGGAAGCTGGTCTCTCAGACAAGGATATGGGGAAAATCATCCTTCGGCAGCTGTCAGAAGGCCTGTCCAAGATCGATGCAAGCCAGCTACCTGGAAAGTACAAAGTGTGGTGTTATCACTTCACCTTGTACCCAAGGGTGATGTGGCCTCTGAAGCTGTGCGAAGTCACCTCATCAGCAGTAAGCCGGATGGAGGCAAAAGTCAACTCCTTCATCCGCAAATGGCTCGGCCTACCACGGTGCTTCTCAGCTGCCGGCCTGTATAGATGGAACTCACTCCAGCTACCCCTGAAATCCATCACCTGGGCTAGAGGCAGGAGAAGGCCAGGTTGGTGATGGAATTAAGGGAGTCCTCCGACAGGGCAGTGGCTGATGCAAATGCCAGAGTTGAGACTGGAAGGAAATGGAGGGCTAAGGAGGAAGTGCAGAAGGTGATGGGAAGACTACAACATCAACAAGTCGTGGGTATGGTCCAGACAGGGCGGGCAAGCCTCGGATGGAGCGAACCACCCATGGAAGGAGAGGAAGGACCTTGTTGTTGCAGAGGTCACCAGGATTGAGCAGGAGGAGCTCAGAGTGAGGTCTGTAGCACAGGGGCAGCAGGGGCGGTGGACAACTTGGGAGCGTGTCGCGAGCCGAGCAATCGGCTGGGCTGAGTTCTGGAAACTGCCACAGGCTCAGTTCAGTTTCCTCATTAGGGCAACATACGACATCCTCCCGAGCCCAAAAAACCTCCACCAATGGCTTGGAAGAGAGCAATCCTGTGACCTCTGTGGGACCATCAATGCCTCACTCCAGCATGTTCTGTCGGGCTACAAGACAGCACTGACACAGGGTCGGCTCAGATGGCGGCACGACCAAGTGCTCAGGAAGCTGGCAGAGGTGCTGGAAAAAAGTCGGCAGGAGGCAAACAACCAGAGTCCATCAGTGAGCCGATGCAAGATCCACTTCCTCAGGCAGGGGGAACCCACAAGGCATACCAGCAAGGCATATCAGCAAGAGATCACCCGCCACGCTATTAACACCAGGGGCGGTGTGGAAGATGAAAGTAGACCTGGGAAGGCAGCTCCAGTTCCCACAGGAGATATGGAGCACCACCTTAAGACCAGATGTGGTGCTGTGGTCTGCAGCTGTAAAGTCAGCAATACTGATCGAGCTGACAGTGCCATGGGAGGAGGGACTGGAAGCTGCCTACGAGAGAAAGAAGGCGAAGTATGCACACCTGATCGCGGAATGCAGAGAAAGTGGATGGGGTGTGAGGTTGTACCTGGTTGAGGTGGGAGCCAGAGGCTTTGTGGGCAGAGCAACATCATGCCTGCTCAAGGACCTGGGACTACGGGGAGCCACACTGAGAAGATCCACCAAAGAGCTCTCTGAGGAAGCAGAGAAAGCAAGCCACTGGCTCTGGCTGAAACGATGAGACAAGGCTTGGGGAGTAACATCTAACTAGGTTTTGCTGCAGGGGTTTATTCATCATTGAGTAAAAGAGTAATATACGCTCTTGCTCGCTCTCCAGTGTCAGCTCCAACACGCTCTCTCTCTCAAGTAACGTTATCTGGACGAGTACAATATTAAAGCGGTTCCAGATAAACAATGACGCTTAAAACTGCTCTGTCACACAGCTAATATTAAAACAACAACATATCTTGGTATGTTAGTATTGTACTCACACACTGATCCGAATCAAAGCAACCTCCTCGGGGGTGATTTTTAGACAATCTTTCTCTCCAACGTCTCTCTGCTGGAAAGTATCTCCATAGATATCTGTGAGTATACTGTATCTGCTAAAAGCCTTAGTACCGCCGGTCCTAACGCATCTCCGCTGTAAAGTCTTTATAACATTAACACAGGTCCTAGCTCCTGCCTGACTTTTATCCTTCTTGTTAAACTTAAAATCCACAAACCTTTTATTTTATGTAATACATAAGACATGGCTCTTTCTACGGTCTTTCTAATGCCCGCAAAATCTCTTCCCTGTGTCAACTTGAGAATGACATCTTTTTGTACTTTGGTGGCCACCATCGTGTTTGGACTGAGCGATTCGTGGCAAATCTATAATACAACGCTAGTGGCCGCTGTTAATTAAGAACTGCGCCTTTAAACCAACCTTTTAGGTCTTAGTCGGTAAAGTTCAAATCCTTTCTGGCCAGGACGCATTATCAGTAGGCGGGCTTCAGTAGCTGCTCGAACGCATTCGATCACATGAGCGTCTACATTACAAGCACAATCCGATCAAATGCGTTTTCGACTACCTCTAGAAGTGGTTGAAAGTGGACAAGCTCAAAAGTTTCACACCCCGTTTACGTATTTATTGTCATCCACTTGTGATCCAATCGACCAAAACGCATCTTAATACCAGGTGTAAACAGGGCCTAAGTTTAATGGTGCAATGCAAAACTATTTAGTAGTGCGTTAGTTTGCAACTTTGTCCCCCTTTACATCAAAACTAGGCTAAATTGTAACTTACTCATAAGTTGTAACGGTACTCAGCATGAGCTTGAATGGTGTTAGCAATCGGACTAATGTGTGTTTTTCAGTGGTGTCGTCGTGGCCAGTGTGTAAAGCAGGGCGATGAAGGTCCAATGCCAGTTCATGGTCAGTGGTCATCCTGGTCTGGATGGTCCAGCTGTTCTAGGACCTGTGAGAGTGGAGTGACCTACAGGGAGAGATACTGCATCAACCCAAGGTACAATCACACCACAACAACAAAGATTGCAAGAGACTGGAGTTACGTTTATATTATTTTATTAATTTCTGGCCTGTGTTTTGTCCTCTGTCAGGCCAATGTATGGCGGCAGGTTTTGTGAGGGCTCATCTCGTTCTTATAAACTGTGTAACACTGATGATTGTCCTCACAACACTGTGGACTTCAGAGCTGTGCAGTGTGCTGAGTTCAACAGCAAGCCCTTTCGTGGATGGCACTACAAATGGAAACCCTACACACATGTGGACGGTTGGTCAATATGAGTTTGATCATTGGTTAGGGTGGAGGGAAAGTTTGACTGGTGATTAAATGGTAGTACAGTGCTTTTGGCACTGTCTTGATAAAACAAATCTGACCCTGTCATTTTTTTGTGATTTTCTCTGTAAAATCATCCTATATACTGTGAAGTATATTCTGTAAAAATATATCCTTGATATAATAATATTGACTGAGTAAGACCATATGTCAAAGATTGAAGCCATAATGAGAAGAATTAATTAGATTATGAGGGTCACATATAGTATTTATACTGTTGAAGCAAAATTTTGATATTTAGATTAAATATATACCCCTTAAATTCTTTTACAATTTGTTACTGTTACACCTTAAAATTGTAACACATGGACATGTAAATGTGTCATATTTATGTTTTAAAAATACTTTGTACATGAGTCATTCCTTTATAGACGGAAACAATTATAGTTGTGAATGTTCTTATAAGATGAAACTGAAACAAATTGTCAGCATTTCATCAATGCTGATATAGACTTGAAAAGGTTAAGTAAATGTTCAGGTTGTACCACAATTTTTATTTTCATGCCTATTCTAGTCTGGATTCTGATTTAGTGCCATAGTAGGGAAAATAAATACTATGGGGGATTAGATTTGTTTGGTTACTGACATTCTTCCAAATTTCTTTCTCTGTTTTCATCAGAACAAAGAAATGTATACTATATTAGATTTGGAACAGTATGAGGCTGAGTAAATGATGACACAATTTTCATTTTGGGGTGAACTATCCCTTTAAAGTCTCAAACTAAACCTATATGTAAATCTAAGCTTTACCGATATTAATGCAATTGCAGGACCAACAATTAAACTGACCCAAAGTGAAAACTATACTGTATACAGTATATAATGTATGAATGTGTTGAAAAAAATAAGTGTTTAAACTTCCCAGTCAGAATGCAGACTAGAATAGAAAAAAATTGTGGTACAACCTGAACATTTACTTAAAGAATACATAACTAGGGATTTTTAAGGTCCTACTTTGGTTTATGGAGTGTCCAACAACAAGTTTATGTACACTATTATTTCGTAATAATAGGCAGTTATTCTTACCTTACTTCTTGACTGACTTTCAAATGATTCGTTCCACGATTCATCTGTCTAATCCCCTCCTTTTCGCTAGCCTAGTCTGATGTGATTGGTCAGATTGTCTAGTCTGCTGTGATTGGTCTACCACGAATGAGGCTCACAAGCTACAGTGTTTGGGGGAGAAGAGTGAAGTTTTCGCGGGCAGTCCTAGCAAAACGTAGGCAGGGCATAAATCCGTGGCGTAAATCGCAAAAGACGTAAATACGCGGCGGTTCGCGAATCGGACTAGTGACGACTCGTTTGCGTGATTCAGAGTCGACTCCCTTTTTTCCAAGCCAATAACTTTTTTATTCATTCACCTTCGGATTTACAACTTGGCAGACTGCTTACTTTCAAACACGGCAACTTACTTGAACAAACATTTTCCTATGGATTAATAATAGTATGGGTTTAGGTTAATAGAGTAAGGGGCCATTCACACAGAACGCGTCTTTGCATCTAAAACGCGAGACGCAGCGCTCAGGAATGTTTTTTAAAAAAGTGCAGCATAGAACGCGAGGGTCTCGAGACGTCTCCGCCAACTCATGCCAACTTGCTACTGTAAACAGAAACTTGCAACGCTTGCCCCGCCTCCAAATTCTTCTGATTGGTCCATTGCTTTGGAACTGGCATTGATGAGCAGCGCTGCGTGTAAAAGTTTAAATTCTTTTCATTTGACACGGCGTCTTAAAAACGCGGCACTCATGTGCAAGGTGCTGCAAAAGACGTGAGACATAAGCGTAACGGTCATGCACGTCTTTCAAATGCGTGTTTACATGGAAAAACAAAGGAAAAGTAGCGCATTGGAATGGAAAAACGCGTTCTGTATGAATGGCCTTTTCGCTCCGTTGACTTCCATTCATACGCATGCGACAGACCGGAAACTCAAGTGTGTCCGAAGATATTTCGCTGCACAGCAAAGTTCAAGTTTGGTGAACTCTGCAAATTCTCGTCATGTGAGTGCACAAGACCAATAGAAGATCAAAACCTCACAGCGTGACCTCTTGGTAAAGAAATGTAAAAGATAAAAAGGATCGCTCCCGCCCATTTTTGCAGCACCGTCCGAACGAATTTTGCATGCCCAAACTCTAGTCTGACAACGGCATAAGAATGTCTGATGGTATTTTTTGCAATAATATATCAGGAAAGGTTAAAACATTGTCAATAATTTTATCAAAACTTTTTTTATAACCTTCTAACTTCAAATGTTGTTTGAAACTAACTACCCATGTTTTAAGCCAATTAGGGTAAATGTTAATACGATATATTAAGCAATCTTTAGACTGAAAAATCTTGATCTCTGAATATTATTCACAAGAACATTTTTGATGAAAGAAGAATTTATTCTATTATTATTGAAACTCTGCTTGATATATCTTGTGCGTGTGTTGTTGTTTTAGATCAGGATGTGTGTAAGCTCTATTGCTTTGCTGAAGGTTACGACTTCTTCTTTGCCCTCTCGAGTAAAGTGAGAGATGGAACGCTCTGCACACAAGACAGTTCGAATGTCTGCATTGACGGCATCTGTGAGGTGAGAATGACATGTCACATATGCTGTTTTAAACTATGACCTTTATTCAAAATCCTAGATTGCGATTTATCAGCTTGACAAGTCGATTTTATGGTGAAGATGAGGCTGTCCACAGACAAGGAACGGGGAAACTGTGATATATGTGAAAGCACTTCACTTTAGATTTAGATAATGTTGTCATTTACTTATATCTTAATTTTTCTATTTAATTAATAAATGAATCATCAAAATTATTGTCAGATTGTCAAGTTAATGATGTAATTGATAGTGACATGCAATGACATTTTGCTTGCAATAAATGAAATAAATAAAAAAAGAGAAAATCAGTCAGTGTCAATCAAATATGTCTAAAACTTGAGCAAAAAAAACTGAAACGAAAACAAGATCTGGGATTTGAACAGTGATTATAACCCTTCATATAATTCTTTAAACCAGAAAAGATGGTGAATACAAAATATTATGTGGAGAGATGTTTCTTTTCCAAAGGCTTCTTCAGAGTCGTAATAAATCACTACCTATAATAAAAGTGTCTCTCAGCACTGGTATTGATGCCGCTGGCTCTTTTTCTTTTGGTAATGGACTGACACAGTTTGTGTGTTATCATCAGAAACACAGGTTTACAAGCTTTTGAAGAGCGTTCACTCTATAGCATGCTGGGAATTCTCACAGCACTTGGCTTTTTGGTTTTTACTGCCGTGGAAATTCCCATTGAGATACAAAACGACAGTGTCTTTCATCTCAATGTTTCAACACAGAGTTGCTTAAGACCAATCAGAAAACAGAGAAATTAAAAAAAAGTCTGTCCTCAGAGACTTGTGTTCTGGGACAGACATCAATTTAGTACCGCTTGGATTTTTGCATTAAGAGAGCCAACTGCAATTCTGTTTAATTGAATTTGACTCTGTCTGGTGCATTTCACTGACAGCATTTCAAATCTGTTTTTATATTATAAAAGAAAAATTGTTTCAGTATGAAATGGCTATAAATTGCAGTGGAGCAGAAAAATTATACTTCAGTGGATTTAGTTTATATAAGCAGTAATGATGTGTCATGTAAGTGATTTGTCAGTTTCATGATTTGGATTATATGCGAGTCTATGACATAAAGTTTGAGCTGTTTTGACAGCATCACAAAAAGTATGGTTTATATACAACACGTCAGCTAACTTGAAAAGTATGTAGGTAGTTGACTATACGTCCATGGACAAATCCATGGATCAAGATTTCAGGTTAAAGGTACTGTATATGAATGTATAAGTGAAGGTCCCACTTCTGTCAAGTTCTAACTCATTTTAAGTGGTCTTGTGGTGCGACAAATGATTTTTCTCAAGTAAAGTGGAACACGAATGTTGCATCCACAATAGTTATGAAAGCAAAATGTTGTTTTAGATTTCATGTCATCTACCAATTCAGCTGAAGAATATTTGATTTCTGCATATTGCTTTGATGCAGTGGTGTAAAGTATTGGAGTAAATGTACTTAGTTACTTTACTTAAGTATCTTTTTGGCTACTTTGTAGTTGTACTGAGTATTAAAGATATTAGCAACTTTTACTCTCTACTTAACTACATTTTTGAACAAGTATATGTACTCTTTACTCCACTACATTTGTAATGACTAATGCAATTACACTTTACATTTTGCATGGCACCTATCTTATAATTAATATTGCCATTTACAGGGCAATGAAGGTACTACAATCTTGTGGATTTTGCCCTAACTTACAAAAACTTGTCAACATGGCTTCTTTATGTGAATATGAGTGCAGTATCAGGTAGAAGTCAATCGCTGGTGGTTTATACACGGTTAGCCCTTACACGCTATTTCTACAGTAATATATTGGCAACACTGTTGCCAGCTAGTTACTGTAGGTCACACATCTACAAAAGCTCTTATTTTTAAAACTAACTCTTCCTAAATGTGCTCTAAACATGTTTGCTCAAAATTTGACCATATGGTGGGACTATTGCCATGAAGTGATGTAAACCAGTAAAAAGAATGTATAGTATTTCAATTTTCAAAAGTGCTCTCACACTATATAGACAAAATATTAACCTATAGAATGAGTCGGACACAGAGAAATGAACAATTCACATATGAATCTCAACAATGGTGACAATCAACTGAACAGCTTCATGCTGCAATGCATGCTGGGTACATAGTACAAAACTCATTCATGATTGTTTGTCACCATTGATGAGGTTTGTATGTCAAGTGTCTAACTGTGTCTCAATTGCAAAGAAAGATTTTCTGACAGAGATCTTTCCATTATAACATGTAATCACTTTACCAAACATATCTTAATAAATCTTAAATGCTATATTATTATTATTTAATGATTGAATTCTTTCAGATGTATCTTCAGTTACTAAGCAAACATAAAGTTGCGGTTCCTGTAAAGTCCCTTTCAGTGTTATTGTATAAGTGTACATTTTAAAGCTACAAGAAAGTCAAAGAGTCCAACCAAAGCAAACACTGATCGCCATAATGGTGACTTAAAACATAATTGAACCACTATGAACTAGAGTTAAATCTCAATAAGATCTTACACAGATGACAGAAATAAAGTGAAAGTGGTGTCTGTAATATGTGAAGATGTTATTGATGTTTGTGTTTAATTCTCCTCTGGTGAAATCTTGACAGATTTATTGTGTTCATCTGTTATTTACACTTGTTCATCTAAGACTGTGTGACTTAAGTGCGTTAATAGATTCTTTATTATTGTATCTTCAAACAGCCATTGCAGTAGTTTACTGTAAAACACCTACAGTAACTAGCTGGCAACACTGTTGCCAATGTATTACTGTAGAAATGGCAGGTAAGGGCTAACAGTGTATGTGAAATGAGGACATGACTGCAGCTGGCGATGAGGCCCAAACCAGCATGTCCAGTGCAAAAAGGATTTGACTTTTTAATTTTACTTAACTTGGACTTGGGTGTTTGTAATGACGTAGGTTATGGTGTCGACCATGATTTGTTGCAATTTTGAGGTGTTCAGTCTTATTATGATTTAAGAAAATAAATGCGATTGCTCTCCTCACAAATCAACTGTTTCTTGTTTTTCACTGACGTGTCTCTTAAGTGTTGAGGACTAGTGCTGCTTTGAGCCTATACATTCAGTATGAGTAAAATACTCAAGTACTGTTAAAATCAGATACTCTAAGACTTTTACTGAAGTCGTTTTGGAATTGGTGACTTGTAACTTGTAATGGAGTCATTTTCTCTGCAAGGTATCTGTACTTTTACTTAAGTATGGTTTTCAGGTACTCTTTACACCTCTGCTTTGATGGATGCTGAATTTATCCTGTAGCTCTTTATTAATACAGCATGTTTTCTTTCAGCATCAGCTCCACCCACACTGAACTGTCATTACTGTTTAAAGATGGATTACAGTGATTTATTTCTAGTACCGCTGTTGCTGAGAGGTCATGATGTGTGTTTTCAGAGCGTGGGCTGTGACAGGGTGCTTGGGTCCAATGCCGTGCCGGATATGTGTGGCATCTGCAAAGGCGACAACTCCACATGCAAGATGTACAAAGGACAATACACCAAACAACATTACTTGAGTCGTACGTGTCTATCTTTAGCCTCACAGCACCTGCAGAAACTTTGGCTTAGAGCCTACAACTGTCTCATTGTCAACAGCTTACAATACTTGAAATGATGGAGTAAGAAGTGATTGATTTAAAGAGCTTTTTATAGACAGCAGACGATTTTCTAACACTTGCTGTTTCTAAGCTAATGATTTTACTTCTGTGAAATTGGACTGTGCTTAGAACAAGTGAGGCACGATTATGGACCCTTGGGCACTGTCATCGTCCACCCCTAGTGACAGACCACTTATTCCCCAATGTTTTGCTAAAAATTCGGCATAATTATTTGATAGACTAAGCCAAAATCGTCACGCACACAAATTAATATAATGTGTATTTTTCAAACATTTCTTTGTTTCATTTCTGTTCACATTTTTTGCATTTCAGAAAGTGTGTAACGTAACTTTAGTACCTATAATTTGAGACAACCGTTGCATTGTTTGACTACCCTGGAACAAAATGAATTGGATTAGAATAGACTGATTGGCTTAAACAAAACAATGACATTTCACAGTTGTAATACTCAAATACATTCAAACTGATTTCTGCTTAAACATGACATCTCTTTCTTCCGTAGAGTACTACCGTGTGGTCACCATACCAGCTGGAGCTCGTAGCATTCGTGTGACTGAGCTCAACTCCTCCAGTTCCTACCTGGCTGTGAGGAATCTGCAGAGAAAATATTACCTCAACGGCCGCTGGACGGTGGACTGGCCTGGCAGACTCCCAATCGCTGGAGTTGTGTTTGACTACAAGAGACCCTACAATCGTCCAGAGAGTTTCACCTCTACTGGACCCACTAATGAGACTCTGGTGCTTGAGGTAGATCCTAATAAACCACTATCCTGACTCACCGCAGTTATCTGTACCTGCTGACTAGCTATATTGTGTATAATTCACACCACATAAACAAATAAATGCATACGTACATTTAAATTACATTTACATTTATTACTTGTTTACTTACCAATTTTGCTGTAGTTATGCAGCTAGTTGCCAGTAACTTACTGCAGCACGCCTCGTCTTCCAACAGCCCAACAGGGCTCATGTTGTCAGGGTTCTGGTGGAAGAACCCAATTGCAGGCAGCGTTCAGGGGTAACAACAATGTTTATTACAAAAAACACAAAACAAAGACCCACGATGGGGTATAACAACTCAACAAGATAATAGCAGGACGTAGACTAACTAACAATAAACTGGGATAAACACAAGACATTAACTAAACTGATACTTACTAGACTGACAAGAACTTCAGGAACAGGAAACCAGGAATCACACTCAGGGTACGAGACACGATGATACACAAGGTACCACTCCAACAAGCACACCACATACATTGTCTTGTACACATACCGAACAAGACAATGAAACATGAGGGTATTTTAAAGGGAAGACAAACGAAGGATAATAACACAGGGCAGGTGAGGGTAATGACACACAGCAGGGAAGCAATACAGGAAACGAGAGGGGCGGGGCCAATGACAAGACACAGAAAACACATGGAGTGTCAAAAGATAAACACCCCATGGTTTTCTCACACTAAACCAAAGGCTTTGCCACGACTCTGCCACAAGACCAAGAGATCCATGACAAGAAAGAGCAGAGTCGTGACACATGTGACACCCCTTTTCATCTCTCTCCACTGGCTACCAGTTGAAGCCCGTATCAGATTCAAGTCACTAATGCTTGCCTACAGGACTATCACTGGATCTGCACCGGCATACTTTCACACCCTCCTACACTCCTACACCCAGAGGTGGAAAAAGTACAAAAATATTATACTCAAATACAAGTACTACTACTTTGATGAAATTGTACTTGAGTACAAGTCAAATTACCAGTCAAAAAATCCACTCAAGTAAAAGTAAAAAGTAGCTTGTTTAATATTTACTCAAAGCAAAAGTTACTTAGTTACTTTTTAAAAGCGGAAGGGGACCTGTTTTGTGCAACACCAACAATAGTCATGGTGTCTAATTTTATACATTAAAACGAGTGCACTGCAACAAATAAATATTTTTTTGTCTTGTTTAGCAGAAATATTAACGATTCTTAAATCAACATACATTTTCTTCAGAAGCAAAATGAAACCTTAAAAACGATTGTAAGCCTTATTTTCTTAATAAATTATCAATGGTACACACTGCTAAGTTTCAGAAGTGAAACCATGTATAAATCGTTCCACGCAGGGTTCCACGTTTGTACGGAATTAGAGTAAATGTGATGATTGACAGATGTAACCCGATCGTTACCATGGCAACATTTTTGCCGTTGATGGCAGTTAACAAGAAACATGAATCCCAAGAGTTTAATCCGTCTGATACGTATCTGCTGTTTTCAGCCAAAGACTTGTAAAGTGAGGCAATTTTAACTAGAATACAGACAGAGACGCTGTGTTTTGATTATGTTTAGAGCGTCACAGCACGCTCTCGTGGTGTTGCCATGTTTACATATTTTTAAGAGCTTCGCGTTTGTTGTCAAGTCTTTTCTTATGAAGCTGCATATACATTATATAGTTAATAAAGTGAACAGTTGCACGTAGTGGTTTTTTGCCTTATTAAATGTGTCGATTTGTAGGTTTATTTTGGGCTTGTCATTGTTTCCTGTTCTTTTCAACAATATGATCTGGCAACACGGTCATTTTTACGGCAGGGCTGCGAGGCTTTTCAAAACGCATGAAATAGCAAGCATATTCATGTGACTTTCTTACCCCGCGCTTACAGAAGAGAGAGACATATGATGCACGTTGAAATATGTCATTAAAGCATAAGTTGTTCAGTTCGGTTCCATTCACACTGCATAAATGTGGTGCAGACACATCAGTGAACGTGCATCTACAAAACGGGAATAAACTCTATATAGCATATAGCTATATATATAAAAAATTATTATATATATATATATATTATATATTAAAAATATAGCATTATGCACCAATTGTGGCTTTTACTAAACTGTCCAGACTTCTTGTTAGTTACCAATGCAACAAGGGTACGAGCATTATTTAAACAAATATTAGTTATCTTACCTCTACATTCTTGCACATAAGGATTTTTATAAAGTCTGGTTTGCACAGCATCCAATTATCTTGTCTTGAAGCTGAAATTGTTGCTTTAATATGGCTAGGGGTTTACTTCATTGTCTTCAGCAGTAAGGGTTCGATGGGGTTTCACCTTTAGGACAGGTGCACTACGAAAGTCTAACTTCTCCGTCTCCATCGCATCTTCTGGTAACTCGCGCCCATTATTCACTGGAGTAATTTCCAGTCGCGTTTTTTTCCTTGCAATGTTTTCATTATTTTTTTTACTCATTAACGGATGTGATTTTAAATATAACGAAGTACAATACATCACACAAATCATACTTAAGTACAAGTAAAATTACACATTTTAAAAGCTACTTAAAAAAGTACAAGTACAATACAGTAGCACAAGTAAATGTAATTCGTTACTTTCCACCTCTGCCTACACCCCATCAAGAACTGCGTTCAGCAAATGAGCGGCATCTTGTATTGCCTTCTCAAAAGGGCAGTTAATCGCTTTCTCGCTCATTCTCCTTCACAACTCCGTCCCGGTGGTACAGTCTTCCTAACTCAGTCCAGTCAACCACATCTCTCACAACCTTCAAAAAATGACTTAAAACCCATCTCTTCTGTGAATACTTGACAGACAAATGGGAAAAAAAAGATTAACCTTCTCTCTTTCCCTCAACAGGTATAGTTGCTTTGTAAGTCGCTTTGGATAAAAGCGTCTGCTAAATGACTAAATTTAAATGCCTATATTGTTGATGCCATGTTGATTTCCCGCACAGGTGCTTCAGCAGGGCTGGAACCCGGGCATTCTGTGGGAATACACGCTGTCCAAGGAAGATACAGACAGGCGGAACCAACCCAAACACAACTACACCTGGGCCATCATTCGATCGCAGTGCTCAGCCAACTGTGCAGGAGGTACCGCATAGTCTGCTGATCAGTCAATACATGCCTGATCTTTTCCTGAAGCCATATCTGCTCAGAGATAACCTTTGAACATAGCATCTGTTGGCTTTTGTCCACAAAGATGGTGCTGGTGACCAGGCAGGCGAGCGCTCTCACATCCGACCTGTGTTTCCACTAGCTCGAGAGCCAGGCGATGACATAACCACTGTTATTATATAACGCGGCCACTAATAAACATGCCCCTGCTCTTTGTTTATGGGTTACAGGAGTTTTGCAAACATTTTAATATCCAAAGTCATTTGATTCAGCATCTTGTTGCAATCACAAGATGCTTTTGATGCAGAGGTCAGAAGTCAAAACAAATCAAATTCATAGTAACCAAACAACGCTTATGATGTTTGAAAATAATTTTATTTTATGCAATGTGACATGATGTTAACAATTAGAAACATAGTTGTTGTTTTGTGAACCATTTGCTTGGTAAAAACATTAAACTGCCCCCCGGCCTGTGACGCTAGTGGGTGTTGGTTCGAGAACAACAGGATTTAGGGGCCGTGCGAATACGTTACAGCGACAGTATTCACTGGAGCAACCTTGGGTTCAGTGTACTGCTCAGGAATGGGTAAGCCCACACAAAACTCCCTTTTATTCACAAAGTTATTTTACTTGCGTGTTCATTTGTTAAATACTTTGACAAATTTGATTTGCTTTCAGCCACCAATACAAATTTAGCACTCCCAACTCGGTTTGACCCATACACTGTTCTTCACCTTTCCCTTTTGGGCCTTGCACGACTCAAAACAACAACTTTCCAATTATTAGAGTTTTTAACATCTTTAACATAATTGTATTGCAATACTGCCTTTCCAATGGTATCACATTGTGATTTGGCTCCATACCATTTTATATGGGTAGTAAATGAAATTACATCTTTCTGAATACACCAACCAAAAAAAACAGGCTGGACTGTTTTTCATTAACTATGAATCAATCTAAGTGAATTACACAATCAATCTGACATCATTATGTAAACCTTAATAGCATTATTATACCTAAACCCATTTCTCAAGAGTTACTTTGGTGATGGATGCTGTTGGTTAAAGGTGCTACCCACGGCTTCCTTATCACAGGTGTAACTCAATAACCTTCGTAGTTCACCCTCAGGTGAGCCACCAGGCCCAGGTCTGTTCCCATCATTTGTTCCCTCCTCCCCTTTAACACCAGTCCTGAGATTACAGCTCTGTAATGGTGTGCAGACAGCCTGAGGCGAGAGGCATCTGAAGGTGAACAATACCTGCTTTACTATGTCCTTTAACCCAGAGGTCAAACGCCCTCTAGACTAACTCTGAAACACTGAAACAACATGGGCTTTGAGTCCAAGAGTGCTTATTAATGATGTCAACAGTCAACCAGTTCATCAACACAAAGTAATTTGCCAGAGCATTATAAATGTATCTTTTGGATTATAGCAGAGGACAGTTCAAGATGGAAGAATATTGTTTATTTGGAACAATATTTTGTTTGTGTTCCTCAGGTCAGATGGTTACTAAATCAGTATGCTACAAGGATCTGAAAGTTCAGGTGAACACCTCGTACTGTATATCACGAACTCGACCCGCCACCGGTGTGGTGTCCTGCAATACTCAGCCATGCCCTCCAAGGTAACGCCACGCTCATGTTTTCTGACATCCGTTTGTAGTGATATCCAAAATCATAATGCATATTCAGTTCATGTAATAATGCATTTACAACTGATGTGAACTCACAGCTAGCCGCTAGCCATCCATTGTGAGTCTCGCTCTGGTGAATTTTCTCGACTCGGCAGAAGATGGTGCCCGCAGCGCTTTCAAATGAATTTACTTGTTTCATTCGCTTATTAAATGTAGGGAATAGTGAATGAGGGTATAGGGTGAAATTTCAGACACAGCCCTGAATATTCTAGAAAATTGGGAACAGGTCGAAACCACCTAGCAACCAATATAGCACTAACAACCACTAAACACACATTAGCCACACCCTGGCAAACACCCATAATGCCTTAACATTGCTTCTTCAAAGACTTGCTTATAGTAGTTTGATACTACTATGCCACTGATCTACTGCGCATTATTTGAGCATGTGATTTTAGACCTCACTGCCCCTGTTCTCTCCTGACTCTTAATAATATTTTTAAAGCCGTTTCCTTGGCAACGCCATGCAGGCCCATTTTTCTTGTCTCGCATGTAAAGTCTAGTCAGGGACCCCTGGGAGGAGCAATCTATCGCCCGCTTTCTCCACTGCGTCTGCAAACCGTAATTCCCAATAACGTTCGACAGCTTGGAAAGGTAGACGCGGGATTATAGAATGACACTAACGCCAGATCTGCCAAAATGGCCGCCAGTTCACAGAAATGGTGAAGTGTGTCCCGAGGGCCCAGATATCCAGAGAGAGACATCTTTACAGCCAGTAGCTCAGCGGAGATTAATTTAACTGTGCTGTATTACCTTTGAGAGACTCCTAAAACTCATGACCCGAATGCGGTTTCTTCGCGACCTGGCCTAAATGTATTAAAGTGTCTGAAACTCCCGTAAAATCTGCTTGATAGCGTGCTGATTGTTTCCCAAGTGTAGCAGTGTTTTCCTTGGCACTCCAATTCTCCTCCATCTCTTGTTCTCTGTGTCTGTTGCTCTCTTATTCTTATACATATCCTTGAGGAAGATCATGTACTTCAGTCCTGCAAAGTATCTACATCTGTGTGCCATCATTAGCACACTACACACAGCTGGCTGTACTTCAGGGATAATGTTGAGATGCTGCGCTCATTTTCCATACTTCATCCCAACACCCAAAACGCCTGTCCCATGTAAATATGCAACTTAAATTGCTTACATATCTGAATATAACAACATTTAAAAAAGTAAATAAATAAAATAAATAAATAAAAAATGCATGTAACCGAGTAAAATAAAAAATAACAAATGTGAACTACGGCTGTCACAATATCAGATTTTCACTACATGGTTATTGTTACAACCTTTTATAAGGCATGGTCTAGGGTTGAAAGGAGCAACATTTACACTATGGTAAAAATTGTGAAATAATGCTGGTGGCAAGTGACAACATGCTGACGACAAAATGCCAAAGAAATGTGTGATAAATATACAAAAATGAAATTATGATATCAAATAATATTTACAAAATTGATATTAATAAAGGAGCAAAAAAGTATAAATATTAAAGGTGTGATGAACTGGGCTTGTTTATTGTTTTATACTGTTGTATGAGATCTACTTATGACGTTCGCATGGTTTTTACATTCAAAAACATCAAAATAAATAAGTAATAGGCTATTTTCTACCCGGGTTTTGAGGCCTGCTTTTTAATTTTAGTCTCTCTGCAAATCCATCGTCAACCTCTGCCTTTTTCACAAAGGAATCCGCGGTAATGTTTTACCCACGTGAGCTGGAACCTCTTTAAAAATAAACTTCAACCACGCATTACTAATGTTGGAATCGAAGGAAGGTTATGCAGCGACTGTGTTCTTGCACAACCAGACACCGATTCCACAATATTTAGCGATCTTTAATGGCATGATCTTTAATCTGGTTCCGTGCAACTTGTGTTACTTCAGTACTGTCGTGCGCGAACCAGTGGGTGGGGCTAGAGAAGTAGTCGTTGATATTTTTCTGTGGAGGCGGTGTTCAACCTGTCATAGATAGGTGCATTCCAAGACCTGCCGTTCGCTGAGCTTGGTGTCAATAACAGTTGTAATTTCAGTAACAAGTGCGTTTTCAGTTCCGACAAAGGATGTTCGCTTGAATACGATTCCCTCTTATACAACAAAAGTTCGGGTTAAAATTGTGGTCTTAACTCATCGCCCCTTTAACAATTTGAATAAACAACAGAAAAAAAAAACGTCAACCCAAGAGAAAAGGGAAAATTAATGACGCCAAAGGAAAGAACATAATAAACAAAGAGTTCTAACTTAGTTTAAACCACTAACCTAAATAAGCAAAGAAAATCGCAGAAAGAGAGAGTTTGTAACCATTGTGGCTCGTAAGGCAATTTTAAACAGGTGCTGAATACTGTACAATATTGCCATATTTGTATAATACTGTCAGAACCGGAAGAACTGAACTCAAATGCAGATACAGTCTTAGCAACAAAACTTTTACTGGATGAGTAACACAAGGGAAACAAACAATAACGACCGAGCCGAGCTCGGGAAAGTTCAAGGAGAAGACAGAGGCGGAGTCAAACAGGCGGGTGATCACTCGAAGCACGAACAGAGTCCGAGGGGTAGATCCAGAGAGTAGTCAGCCAGGCAAGGGTCAATCGAGGCGCAAACAGAGTCCGAGGGGTAAGGCACACTCGTAATCCCAGGCAGAGGTGAGAGTAGAAAGGCGGGTCGGGTCCCGAATAGTAAATCCGTCTCAGGAACCAACTTCAGCCACAAGACACGCACGAAAACTAGACTAGAGAAAAAACAGTAAATCCAACAGTAGAAAAGCTGGAAGGCCAGCGCGGGGATAACCAAACAACGCAACAGCAAAGAAACAGAGAAAAGAGAGAGAATATAAAGGGACAGAGTGACAAGGGAGAATGAGTAACAGGTGTGCGCTGCTGAGCCGCTCGGCTGATTGCCAAGCCGCATCATCTGCGCAACATAGAAGGGTAGAGTGGAGGAAAACAAGCCAGTGAATAGGAAGATCAAACCCGGGACCTGACAGTACCCCCGCCTCCTGAAGCGTCTCCCGGCGCGCTTGCGGAAGTGGGACGGCTGCGGTGGAAGGCGTCGATGAGGGAGCGGTCCAGGATGTCCCGAGCCGGAACCCAGCTCCTCTCCTCCGGGCCATAACCCTCCCAGTGCACTAGGTACTGGAATCCCCGGCCACGGCGTCTAGAGTCCAAGATCCGCTTGACCTTGAAAGCAGGAGCGCCTTCAACGATCAAGGGTGGGGGGAGGGGAATGGGGGAGGAAACAGGGGAGTGTGGGGGGAACACAAAACAGGTTTGACTCTAGAGACATGAAAAACAGGATGAATACAACAGAAGGGATTAGACAATCGAAGCTTGACCGCCACCGGGCTGATGACCTTGACGATGGGGAACGGTCCAATGAACCTGGGTGCCAATTTGCGGGCCGGGACCCGCAAAGGGAGGTCCTTGGTAGAAAGCCAAACTCGTTGCCCACATACGTATCTAGGGGCCCGCCGGCGGTGACGGTCTGCGGTGCGCTTGGTGCGATCCTGGGACCGGACTAGCGCTGCCCTGGCCCTTTTCCAGGTGCGTCGACAGCACTGGATAAAGGCTTGGACAGAGGGGACCGCCGCTTCGATAGCCTGGGAAGAAAACACAGGGGGTTGGTACCCTAGACAACACATGAATGGAGACATCCCGGTCGCCGATACCGGCAACGAGTTGTGAGCATACTCAACCCAGGTCAGCTGCTGTCTCCAGGTGGAAGGATTGTGGGCAGCCATGCATCGGAGCATCCTACCCAGGTCCTGGTTGGCGCGCTCGGTCTGCCCGTTGGTTTGGGGATGGAATCCGGACGACAGGCCGGCGGACGCACCAATCTGTCGACAGAATTCCCTCCAAAATTGGGAGATAAATTGAGGACCCCTGTCCGAAACCACCTCCTCATGAAGACCGTGGATACGGAGGACCTGGTCCACCAAAACCTGGGCCGTCTCTTTAGCTGAAGGGAGTTTGGGGAGGCCGATGAAATGGGCCGCTTTAGAGAAGCGGTCCACCACGGTTAAGACCACCGTATTGCCACTGGACGACGGGAGACCTACCACGAATTCCAGGGCAATATGGGACCAAGGGCGGGAGGGGACAGGTAGCGGACGTAACAAACCAACGGGAGGCGCATTGGAAGACTTATTTTGCGCGCAGACCGGACACGCCCCCACGAACCGGTGAATGTCTTCCTTCATGGCTGGCCACCAAAACCGCTGGCGGATGGCAGCCAGCGATCTCCCGACACCTGGATGGCAGGTGAGCCTGGAAGAGTGGCCCCACCGAAGGACCGCCGTGCGGACCGATCCAGGAACAAAGAGCAGACCCGAGGGACATTCTCGGGGCGTTTCGACCTCGACCAAAGCTCGCTTAACGCGCTGCTCGATTCCCCAAGTAATCGCCCCCACCACCCGACCCTCAGGGAGGATAGTGTCAGGAGGAGCGGGCGGATCACCTGCTGGTGTGAAGCATTGAGACAGCGCGTCAGGTTTACCATTTTTGGAGCCTGGCCGGTAGGACAAGCTAAAGTCGAAACGTCCAAAGAATAGTGCCCAACGAGCCTGCCTGGCATTGTCGTTTCGCAGACCGAATGTATTCCAGGTTCCTATGGTCGGTCCACACAATGAAGGGAACGGTAGCGCCCTCCAGCCAGTGACGCCACTCTCCCAGAGCCAACCGCACTGCCAACAACTCCCGATTGCCGACATCGTAGTTTCGCTCTGCAGGGGACAAACGGTGAGAGAAGTACGCACAGGGATGTAATTTCAGATCGTGCGAACTAACCTGGGAGAGGACCGCTCCGACCCCAACCTCCGAGGCATCAACCTCCACCACGAACTGACGAGTGGGATCAGGGGTGACCAGAACAGGTGCGGTGACAAACCTGTTCTTAAGTTCGTCAAACGCAGCCTGAGCCGCCGCTGACCACTCAAATCTGTTCCTAGTGGAGGTCAATGCCGAGAGGGGAGCCGCCACCTGCCCAAAGTTCCTGATGAATCGCCGATAAAAATTGGCGAAACCCAGGAACTGTTGGACCGCTTTCCGGGAGACAGGTGTCGGCCAGTCGGAAACGGCCCTGACCTTCGCAGGATCCATGCGAACTCCTCTCTCCGAGATGAAGTGACCCAAGAACGAAACCGACCGGGCGTGGAACTCGCACTTCTCCACCTTGACGTACAGCTGGTTCTCAAGCAACCGTTGGAGAACTTGTTTGACATGACGGACATGCATCTGGAGGGAAGAAGAGAATATGAGGATATCATCCAGATACACAAAGACAAATCTGTCAATCATGTCATGAAGAACATCGTTAACAAGTGCCTGGAAAACAGCCGGAGCATTAGATAGCCCGAAAGGAAGGACTAAATACTCAAAATGCCCAGTGGGGGTGTTAAAGGCTGTTTTCCATTCGTCCCCCTCTCTAATCCGGACCAGGTGGTAAGCATTGCGAAGATCCAACTTTGTGAAGAACTTCGCTTCCTGCAAGAGTTCAAAGGCTGAAGCCATAAGGGGTAATGGATAGCGATTCTTAACCGTTATGGCGTTCAGACCTCTGTAATCAATGCAAGGACGAAGCGAACCATCCTTCTTCTTCACAAAGAAGAACCCCGCCCCAGCCGGAGATGAGGAGGGATGAATGATACCGGCTGCAAGAGATTCGTTCAAATAGTTCTCCATGGCCGCTCGTTCAGGAGCAGCCAAGGAGAACAGCCGTCCTCGAGGTGGAGAAGAGCCAGGGAGAAGGTCGATGGCACAATCATAGGGCCGGTGGGGAGGCAGGGACGAGGCTCGAGACTTGCTGAAGACCGCTCTCAACTCATGATACTCCACAGGAACCCGGGACAGATCGACCCTTTCCTCCTGAAACACAGAAGAGGGAGAGAGAGGGGAACAAGCAGAGACAAGACAGTGAGCATGACAAAATAAACTCCATCCCGATAAGGTACCCTGAGCCCAGTTGATGGACGGGTTATGGCGAACGAGCCAGGGATGGCCAAGAACTATGGGAGCCATAGGAGACTTAAAAACAAAAAACTCTAATTCCTCTTTGTGGTTGCCAGATGTAACCATGTTCAAAGGAGCGGTAATAACGGACACAGTTTGCAGAACCCTACCATCAAGGGCCCGGACGGTGATGGGTGGACGGACCGGCCGCATGGGGAGTCCTCTTGCGCGAGCCCAGGTCTCGTCCAACATATTGCCCTCCGCCCCAGAGTCCAGCAGCGCCAACTCGTGGAATGAGGAGGTGTCAAAACTGAGAGTTACGGGCAGAAGAGTGCGAGTGCGATGGTTGGGGAAGACTGAAGTAGCGCTCGCCAGGATCCCCCTGACTACCGGCGAGCGTTGGCTTTTAACGGACACTTGGAAGCCTGGTGACCTTGACCACCACAGTAGAGGCATAATCCCTCGTTCAGACAGCGAAGTTTCTCTTTAGCTGGAAGACGTAGTCTACCCAGCTGCATGGGTTCGGCGTCCTCGGCGAAAGCAACCCCGGTGTCCTCGGAAGACGGCTCGAGCGGTGACCGCCACTCTGGAGATTTGACTGGGGTCTTAACCCGGCGACGTAACTCCATCCTGGCATCTAGCCGAATGGCCAAGGCTATGAGGTCGTCCAGAAGTTCCGGAGGGTCACGAGCATATATCTCATCCTTAACATCCCCGGCCAACCCCTCGAGGAAACGTGCAAACAATGCCTCAGGATTCCATAGGCTGGTCGTCGCGAGCGTGCGAAATTCGATCGAGTAGTCTGTCACCGAGCGACGCCCCTGCCAGAGAGCCGCTAGTTGTCTCGATGCCTCCTTGTCTCGATGCCTCCTCGATGCCTCCTTACAGAACGGTCAAACACCTTTATCATCTCGTTCTTGAAATCTTCATAATTAACTGGAGAACTGGAGTGTACCGCCCACCATGCCGCACCCCAATCCCGGGCACGACCTGCCAACAGCGAGACGACAAACGCCACTCTTGCTCGCGGTGAAGCGTATGTGACTGGCTGTAGAGAAAACACAACCTCGCATTGAATGAGGAAGGCACGGCAAAGTGTGGGCTCACCGTCATATGGGAGAGGATTGTTGACACGGGGCTTGTGCACACGCTCCGGGCTGGCATCATGGGGCTCAGACAACTGGAGTTGTCCCAACCAGGCCGAGAGACCCGCAACTTGGGCAGTTAATGTTTCAACCGCCTTTTGGGTAGCAATCAGGCCCTCTTGATGTAATCCCAGGCAGAGGTGAGGGTAGAAAGGCGGGTCGGGTCCAGAATAGTAAATCCGTCTCAGGAACCAACTTCAGCCACAAGACACGCACGAAAACTAGACTAGCGAAAAAACAGTAAATCCAACAGTAGAAAAGCTGAAAGGCCAGCGCGGGGATAACCAAACAACGCAACAGCAAAGAAACAGAGAAAAGAGAGAGAATATAAAGGGACAGAGTGACGAGGGAGAATGAGTAACAGGTGTGCGCAACATAGAAGGGTAGAGTGGAGGAAAACAAGCCAGTGAATAGGAAGATCAAACCCGGGACCTGACAAATACACAGTATTGATAATCATAGTTTTTAATATCACGATTAATACATTGCCAATACTTATATATTGACTAAAGAGACGTGATTATTTGTCTTAAGTTCCTGATTCTGTTTGGCTAAACCCATCATTCTATGGTTAAATTTTCTATTCAATTGCTAAATCTTTTAACTTTGGCCGTGTGATGCCGGACCAATCGACTTTGTGTCAGGGTCTATTTAGCTGAGTGTATGCATTACCAAAATTTTACTTAATTTCTAATAGTAAAAGGCTCCAGATTTTGTTCCACGCGTTTAACAGCACCTGGATCGATAAATGAGCATCCCATGTGCCAACGAGCCTCTCCTCAGCTAGAATTAACTACTGATTGAAACAAACCAGTCATTTCCCAAACGCTGAGAACATGCTTCATCCAGCACGTTTGTGTGAAACCGATGCTGGTTTGATGCACTAGTGACTATGACAAAGAGGGGCATTGCCCAGTAAACATTTCTCAGGCGCTCAGGCTAAATCCACCCACTGACGGCTATCTGGCAGCACACTTTAGGTGTGGTTGGGAGTTTTAGCCGTGGGGTGAGGAGGTCACCTTGGCCAACATGCCAAGGCCAACCGTGTTTGTGTCCAGGGTGTACCCCTCCATTACTCAAAACGCTGGCATTAGAAGGCATCATCCATTCCTGGGACTGTGACAAAGGTGACCTCAGAGCCCTGACCCTAGATCAGGATGAAAATTGGGGAATTGTATACTTACAACGAAGGTCATTGGAAATGACAAATCAATGATAGTTTAAACAAGCTGATCCAGGAAAAATTACCAGAAGACCATGATGCTAATCACATGAGACACGCGATAGAGGCGAAGAAGAGGCGAAATGATGTTTCATAGGCTTGTTTTTGTTGATGTTGTGTTGTTCTTAATGAGGATGCGTGCTTTTATGAATCCTTTTATGAATGTTTGACGTCCTTTAGACATCATTTATTGGAAAGTTGTATAATTCCAGATGTCAGATGTTTTACCATTAATTCCACATGATTGTCCAACCACATGTTCTGACAGACAGTTGAATAATTTTGAGACGTTTCAAGAAGAAGAATATCCCTCTCTGTCTTGCCATGTACAGTAATATGGCTAACATACTGATTTATGATGCAGGATATTGACTATGCGGTGAGATCATGGGTCATAGAATGACACTGGATAAATACGCTCAGAAGCTAGCGTGGCTAAAGCCGACGTTTAGCCTGGTGTTGAAAGATGAGGGGTTTAGAAGGATGAGACCAGTTTCTTCTGGATTAATGTGAGTTTTTTTTTTTGGTCTTCTGGGAATGTGACCGTCTGTAGAGAACTAGACTAGCCAGCAAAGAGTTACACATTAATGCTCACAGGAAAGAAGCTAATGTAAACTACACTTATGCCCATTCACCGCATGACAGACGGGTGGAGGAAGGGTGTAATCTTTGGCATTCGGCATATGTAGCGTTTTATTTTTTTATGTTTAGTCATAAACAAAAAATGTTTTTTAGTCATAAGGTGCTTTAACAAATACGTCACATACATCATTTTCATACATTTAATGACATTTTTCCATTAGAGGATATGTGTGAGTAGTTACAAAGTTCTGAACTACTTGCCTTTTATGCAGGAGTCAATTATTGTGATTATCTGTGTTGTTGAATGCAATGTTGTCTAATAACTTTACAGCTACTTAATTTACATGTAAGGATGGCCATTGTTTTATTTTTTAGCAACAAAAGTTACATTTTAGCAAATATGTCTTATCATATTTTTGTCAACCCTTTGGTGTCCTTAAGGCCTTTACACATACAGTCCGAAATTTGCGTGCAAAATTTTCGCACATTAAAAAAATGAATACGACCTCACGTTGTGTCAATCACATTTACACACTGCCTCCGATATTTTCATCCGTCATAAAAGAATTCGGACCGGGTTCGTTTTTTCTGCGTTTTTCGCATCCGTAGCAAGCATTTTGTGGTGTACACTATTTTCCACCTTCGAGGGGATTCAGTATATATATTTTTAGTGTGCTGTTCTCAAAAACACACACATGCATTCAGATGCCTACACAATTATCTTAAACAGCCAGAGAATGGATCATCCAGCCTGCCTTTAATAACATAATGGTGCTGAAGGACTAACCTCCGCTCTGAGCTGTCATCGAAAGTATCAGACGACATCAGTAAGTCTTGATGGCTTTAGAGGCAGGCGTGTCTCTTACAGACACAACCGAGATGCCGAGAGGGACTCCAGTTCTATCCCAATCCAATCAAATATGCCTGTCATTTATGTTGCATCATTTTCTTGGTCCTATGAAATCATTAGCAAATAGTCAGATGTGTGCAAACTCCATTTGGAAGACAAAATGTTGATGCAAAATTGTAAACACTGATTGGTTTATTAGGATTCTGAGTGAATGTTTGGGATGGAAGTAGAAACCGAGTTGAAGACTTTTTTCATTAGACTGCTGTCTGAGTTTGTGGTTACTAGGAGATGTTGTCATGTTCTGTTGTGTAATGCAGTTGCCTCCAGCTCTTTTCTCTCTAATTGTTTTGTCCAGTGATGTACGAGTGTTTACTTGCCCCCTCGAAGTGGGATTTAAGTGGAGATGTTCATACGGATAAACAAAAGACTGATTAAATGAAACTACCCCTGTCCCGAACCTGTTCTGTTCATGAACAACATGAATGCTCATAACTTCTCATTGAAACCAACTTTGAATTTGAAATATTACAATTCGGCACATAACTTGCCCCCCATTTGGATATTCCATTAACTTGGAGGAGTGAGCCCTGTATCTAGAGACCATAAAATGTAAAAAAAAACCTTTTGAATTCTTCACCCTAAACTCCCTAACAACCAGTCAGCAATGTACTGTTTGCCGCCATTGCAGTGCATCTTTTTTTTTTGCTTTAAAATTAATGTAAAATTGTATAGACAATGTGCTTCAGAGACAAATTTTGAGTAAACCAGAAACAATTGACCTAACAACAGCCAGTTTAGTTGACTAGTCTATCTCCGATAAAGCTGGTTGCCCTGGCATAAAGATGTTCTTCCAGGGTGAGTAAGAAAGAGCTCTTATGTCAATCTTCTCAGAATGTGCTGGCTTAGTGCTGGAAATCGACCTGTCTTTGCACTAAGTATTTCTGGGCTTCCTGCCCTGAGTGATTGAGAGAGTCAGTAAAGACATCCAAAACCATTGTCAATGTCTTATAAATTTGGGAATTAATATCTGAGAGTATTTTGAAAATGGAATAAATAAATAGGTACGTAGGTAATAATAGCATTAATATGTAATAATTATTCTATTAAACGCAAAATGCGATTTGACGTCTAAGGCTATGATTACATTTGACCTTTTTTTGAAGCTGCTAGTATCTGTTTTACACAAGCGGCAACCTTCCGATCTCTTTCGTGAAGCCAACACGGAAGTGACTTAAATTGCAAATCATCGAGTGGCCGCTAGAGACTGGCTCCAAAACAAATATTTTGGTCTATATAGCTAATTTTGCCCTTCATGACAACTGTGAGTGGAGTGATTTTATATTATAACTCATTCGTTTAACTTATATTAAGCCTTAAAATTCTGCATAATTAAGGGAGTGGCCACTTGAGTGGTTTCAGCAACCAGGCACCTCAGCACCAACCACGTCCCGCCTCTTTGCACCATTTTCGATTATCCGGGAGTGACGTGCTGCTAAGTTGGCGACGGCCGGCTTCTCCCACTTTAGGCTTCCAAAAAGGTCCTCAGAAACCTGTGGGTGATGTCACGAACACTACGTCCATGTTTTATGCAGTCTATGGTTTAACATTATAATCCTTTGGAGTGAACCGTGTTTTCCTGAGCGCTTTTTTAAACGCCAGCACAGCTCTGCAGCCTAGAGCGTCTTTTGAAGTTGAAAAAAGTTAAACTTTTCGGAAAAAAATGCCCTACGTCAAGCACCTTTTTCATTGCTAACCAATGACAAGCGAGTAGCGAGACCTGTCGTTTCCAATACAACATACGAGGAAGGTGATTGGTCGAGCAGGATCAAGCTCGAAAAAATAAAATGGCGGTTGGAGCATAGTTTTGTATAAATTAAAGGTTAATTTTCACTTTCAATAACTTTTGATAGCATTTCTAGAAAAAAGTATTGTGATTTTTAATATGTGATTAGTTGTTGCAAAGACGCTCTCTGTTTATAATTTAAATAGAATAACGCTGCCTATGAAGCCTGTCAAAATCTGTCTCTCTGAGCTGCACCTTTGTTAACTTTTTCTCGTTAAAAAAATAAGTCAAATGTCTTTTCTTTTACATAAAATGAAAGTAAACTATCAAGTTTTTCAAAAATGACAAGATATTCTGCATATAAGACCACCATAACAATTGTCCATACAATTTTTCACAATTACACTAACATTCTCATGAAGTTATGGTACTGAAATTATGATTCTATAAAAACATTTGTGCTGTCAATCGATTAAAAAAATAATTGGATTAATCACAATTTTTTCTGTGATTAATCACGATTAATCGCACATAACAATTATATTTTAAAATATACTTTTACATTTTAAAAATGTCACATTTAATCTTCAAATTGATGTAGAAACAACATATTTCTTTAACAGCATCATTTTATGAAAGCTAACATTCTGATATTAGTATTGTAACTGATGTCTCTATTAAATTGATTATTTTAACATGAATTATAGCCATTAAACAGTATAATTGAGAGCTCATGTAGAAAATATACAGAAATTGAAGGACACTTTACAGTCTTTAATGCTAAATTATAAATTAAATGCAGAAGAATTCTCATTAAAGCTACAAAATCACATTGATTTATTCTTTTATTTTGTTCTTTGATTAACATTAGTGACAGGAGTCACAGCAGTACGTTTAAGAATGTGGCCCCTTTAAGAGCTGTCTCAGTACGCAGATCTGCCTGTCACCGCACCCCCATTTTCACAACACTTTGCATTCATTTAAAATTTTATTTTACACTTTGAAGTCTGTGCTTAAGAAAATGCTAGACAAAACGGGCTTTCTGACATTATCTTGTGTGGTTTTATCCATTCAAGCACGAAAGAGACATAGATGCGCTGTCTGACAGAGATTCACCGAGCAGCCTTTAGCCCGTGACTGTATACACCAGACTGGACCTTGCGTTGCGTTTTGCCGCGTCCTACAGTTTAGAAGCTGTCTATCTTCATTGAACGCGTCAAAGCAACTGTTTCAAATCGCGCTTAAGTGGTTTAAAAGCCTGTACACGAATAAGAGCGTGATTACATAATGTAACGCTAGACAAAGGATGTCAAAACAAACGGATGCTGCGTTAATTGCGATAAATATTTTCTCACGCGTTAATTTGAAAAAATTAATCGCATGCATTAACCCGTTAACGTTGACATTACTAAAAAAATATATCATTATCCATTGCAGTTCTTTAATCACTTAATTGGTTAAGTTTATTCAAACAAGTGTGATGTGATGGGTTGTGAGACACACAAAAACTGTCTTTTGGTATCATTCCCATCAAACCCAGTGTGACACATCTTCTTCTAGTAGGCCTATATATGAATAAATGCCAAAAAAGTTTTGAGAACCAAACCTTTGGGCAAAATTTTTAGTAAATGTACAGCCTCAGAACCTATGAACTAATTTTATAGATACTTTTATGGTGACCTCAGTCACCTTTCACTTTCATTTTATGAAAAAGAGCTACATGAAAATACTGCTAAACTTGTGTTCCACAGATAAAACGTCATACAAGGTTAAAACAACATGAGATTGATTGAATGATGATGAAGGGATTCTCCCTCAAGGTTTGGAGGCACTTTAGCACTTCAGTGGCCCTCCATGGACCATTCAGCATACAGACTGGGACCAGAAAAACAAAAAACCCTGTTGTGTATTTTAAATTACAGCGCAATTTGTAACACATCGAGAGAAATCCATCATGTCTTGTTAACAGTCATCTGAGAGGGACTTACTTTTAGATGTCCAAGAGCATAGCAATGAGTCACTCTCAACGTGTCTTCCTGTAATACTAGCCAAACATTTTGCTCGTGTCTATTCCAGTATTCGAATAGCGTGATACTGTCATTATGTCATCAACAGGTGGCAAGAGCTGAACCAATGTATCAGTGCCATGAAAATTCACATTTCTCTCTCTCTCTCTCTCTCTCTCTCTCTCTCTCTCTCTCTCTCTCTACCTCATTAACTGGCCTCTATAAACACCATTTATTGCATTCCCATTTTGCTGATGTCCTGTTTGTTTGGCCTGAACTCTTCTGGGTTTACGTGAGGCTGGGGGTTAAAAGCCTTTCAAACTCAACACACACTCCCAACTAATGGATGTGGACACACAGGCGCGTGTACATGTTAAACACAGCCAGAGGTTTAAAGGTCTGTGTGTTACCACTGAAACTTTATTGATGGCTACTGCAAACTCAAGTCAGTTTAACGTAGCTTTAGTCATTATAACACTGATCTCACAGAGACACCTTCACAGAAGGCAATTGAAGATTTCAACAGTAACAGTTCACAGAAAGTCACACATAAGAATTAGTGCCGCCTATGATTCAGTGTCACTTTTGGTGATTCTCTTGAAGGACTAAACTAAAACCATAGCTGTGTCCGAAATCACATATTGTGACAGTACGTACTGAATTTGAATAAGTACCTACCTATCGACCCTTAAAACAGTACGTTCTATATAGGATGAGTGGGAGTAGTATGAATAAATTTTGGATATACTGCATCCGTCATGTTTTATTGTCGGACATCTGTCTTAAGGTTTTCCGCTATATTCTTTTGAATTGTGTTTAAAATTTGACCGTTGATCGGCTCCCATGGTATCATGAGATAGAGAAGGTGTCCATCAAATGTCCACTCATAAATCTTGGCGGAAGCAGTAGATCATGTGGGTATTTCTCGCTTACTGTTTTTTGCATACTGAGGTTTCCGACATGCTCATGACTCGTACTTAATTTTTTTCGAATCATATGGTGATTTTAGTAGATATAAAAAAATAGTTTCCCTCTAGTTTCCAAAAGTGTCATAGCAAAGTGTCAAAAGTAATCTTTTTTTGTAAAACTGAATTGTTTGTGCTTAAAAAGCAAGCCTATGTTATGTTTCTTCAAAATAAAAGCCCCTTGTTTTGATATTTGATATTCTAGTATGCAATTACATTGATAGATTTTTTGGCATTGCACAGTGTGTGTGCGTGCGTGCGTGCGTGCGTGTGTGTGTTTGCTGACACAACACAAGTAAGTTCAGAGTATTTTAGCGCCCTTCTTGGTGTCTAACATGGCATGGAGAAGCAATTACATCATAAAAAAGTTCACATTTAGACTCTGACATCACTGTGAGTCGGGGTACGAGTTTAAAGCTAATGTCAGATGTGTGTGAGATCAGACCTTAAAATCTATTTCTCATATTTAACGGCTTCATCTGAACAGAACATCTATTCTTCTTTGCTGTGTTGAGATGCTATTGGTCATTTCTTAACTTTCATATTTATAAGGAGGTGCTAGCATAAACTTGAGAGATATATAATACTGCAATAGAACATAATGTCCTCGTTCTGCCATATTTATGGGGCAAATAACTAAAGTCTCTTTGGCCAGACAACTTCCCCAATGAGTGCCAACTTTAATGTTTGCATTACGCCTCAAATCATGAATCGTAAAAGTTAAAGCCTGATGAAATCGTGGCTTGTGTGTATAATCCTGCTTGTAATTATTTAAGTCACATAAATCAGAATCAGAAAGAGCTTTTATTGCCAAGTATGTTTGCACATACAAGGAATTTGTTTTGGTGACAGGAGCATCCAGAACACAGAAACAGCAACAACAGTACACAGAGACCATAACACAATAGAATACAGTACACAATTTTTAAATAAGGGCCTATGGGTATAAAAAATTAAGAAATACAATACAATAAACATAAGATAAAGATATAGTGAGTAAATGAGTTTATGGCAACAGTCACAATATCAAATTCTCCATATGATATATTATTAGGTTCCTTTAATTACAACAACCGTCTGGCTATTGGAGGATTTAGATTTTAAAATAGATCAGATGTCTGATTTCACAGCATAAATATTGGAGATATTTTAAGGAGAGTGAACCGGGAATGTTGAAACCATATGGAGCATCTCCAGCGCTTTTTTAAGCCGAGGCCACTACAGTGATTACATTTGTCAGAGTTGTTGTAACATTCCGATCAAATGATGTGTTTAGCTTCGGTAAATAAAGTTTAGGCTGTTTGTATGTTCTGATGGTGTGATCTGAGGTCGGTCGGGGCCCTTTACGGGGAATTGTTGACCTTTATGAGCTGATATTTTGACTGGTGACTTTTGCTGAAAGCCAACAAACCATCCACACTTTACAATCAAGGTGTTTTAGTGTTAACCCTCTACTAACAGAACAGATGCGTGTGTCGGACATGCACACAGTCAACAATGTTTGGAATAAAATACAACCATACTAATATTACTATTTTTCTGTATGTGTACTCTTTGTAGTATGCAGTTTGTTCATGCATATGTACCCAGATAACATACTATTTGAAGAGTTTGTTTCCAAAATGAGATGACTCAAAATATTCAAAACTCAAAATATTCAAAACAATTTCAAAAATCATGTTTTTATTATAATATCATGTTTTTGTTGTGTTTTATTGTGTTAGTTAGCTGTATTTTAGTTATTAACTAAATAGTTATTAGTTATTAGTTAGTTATTAATGGCTTAAATCAAAACAAACCAACTGCAGTTTGATTGATATTAATTGGAATGCACAATGAAAAAACATGATTTTTGAATCTCATTTTGGAACCAAACTCTTCATTTGATGTGCAGTATACAACAGAGGGCACAGTTTCCCATAATGCTGCCCAATTTGAGCTTTAAAATGCATTAAAAATGTAAAGAACGGTGTTCATTTACAAAATCATAACCACATGCTACACATTGAATTAAACATGCAACGTACAGAGGTCCTGTGACAGTATTTATCATTGCAATGTGTATTCTTTACATACTTTAAAACTTGGTATGCAGTATACTATTTTTACTATCCAGTTATAACACAACCGAAGCGAAATGGGAAATTTGGGATTTGGAGGTGTGAAAAATATTTCTCATGCATTAAACACAATGAACATTCTCCGGATATAAGGGTCTTACGATGTGTGTGTGGTGTTGTATGCCACAGCTGGAGCGTGGGTGAATGGGGTGTGTGCAGTCACAGCTGTGGCTCCGGAGAGCAGATCAGACAGGTGCAGTGCCTCCAAAAAACAGGCCCTGATCGGATTGAAACGTTGACTGATCACCAGTGTGCACAACTGCCGCCATCTCGCAAACAGACCTGCAACACACACACCTGCCCACCAATCTGGACTTCCGGTCCCTGGTCCCAGGTTAGTAAGAATTTTTATTTTTACATAGCCAACATTCTGACTATCCTATCTACATAAAGCAGCTGAAGGTCATAAACTGAAAATTTGTGGACAGATGGCTTGTGTCTCACCTGAAGGTGAAAGATCAAATGTGTTCAGTATTGCTACAGTATTACAAAACTCTTATTCAATTATTTCTTATTTATATTTCCAGTGTTCTCGTAAGTGTGGGAAGGGTGTGATGAAGAGGACAGTGGCGTGTGTGAGCAGTAACCCGGGTTCTCAATCTCGTGTGCTGTCGGATGCTTCCTGTGGCGCTCTGCCCAAACCCGACAGCCAGCAGACCTGCATGATCAAACGCTGCCACAAACAGCGCAAGGCCCAGTGGTTCGTCTCCACCTGGCAACCGGTAAAACCTTTTTTATTTCATTGAGGTGTAATGGGGTGGTGGTGAAAGTATTCAGATTAGTGTCCAAAGTCATGGGTTTTCAAAAAACGTCCTGAGTGCTTTTTTAAACGCCAGCGTCTTTTTCTGCAGCTCAGAGCGTCTTTTGAGGTTGAAAAAAGTTTTCTGCCTTAGAATAAAAAAAATCTGTAATTGATTTACCCCAAGAAATGTTTTCGTGGTTTTGTGTTACAATGGAAGCCAACGGTGGCCAGTTTTGTTTAGATACTCAACTCAACTCAACTTTATTTATATAGCGCTTTTACAATTTTCATTGTTACAAAGCAGCTGTACATGAGACATATTGACTATAAGCAAAATAATTAAAGTTGTACCTGCAAAAACAAGAAAAAGTTGAAAACACAGAAGACCGACATACCCACATACAAAACACTCCACACACACAATATGCACACGTACTAACACACATAGACATAGAGACACACACACACACACACACACACACACGGATGCGCACGCACACACACGTACGTACACAGACAAGTACGCACACACACACACACGCTCAGTGAGAGCACACATTTAAGATAAAGGAGAGAGAAGCACAGGTCAAATATAACAGACTATAAATTCCTATATGCAATATTAATTAAGTAAAACTTTAAAATTCTAAAGCAGCCCCCCCGGTCAGGCAGATAGTGCAAAAACAGTATGCAAACGGTGGCGAGGAACCCAAAACTCTAATCGAGAAAAAAAACCTCAGGAGAACCCAGGCCCAACCAGGGGATTCCAGTTCCCCTCTGGCAAAAGCTGCTGCCTCTGCACAAGCTCCAGAGAACTTGCACAACAAGGCTAAATAAAATAAATAAACTTAATAATAAAATAAATTATAGTTTAAGATTATCATTAATAATCTAATAGCATTTGAAGTTTTGTGGTGAAGACATGTCAAGAGACCGCGTCCTTCTTTATCCAGCTCTATCATCTCAGCTCTTGTCAGGTCCCCACTTCCCATTCTCCGCTCTACCATCAGGTCAGGCCATGAACTGCATCCTGCTCGCTGTGGTAACCTTGGAACAATGAGACAAGACTGGCTGAGAGTAGAGTACTGTTCTGTACTCTTTGATGCAACAAGTACATCAGTTGTGTTTTTGGTTCCGGTTGATCTAACTAATGCAGCCTAAACCCTCTGAAGATTTATATTATGGAAGAGTAGTGTATGCAAGATTAAAAAGATGCGTCTTTAGTCTAGATTTAAACTGACAGAGTGTGTCTGCCTCCCGGACAGTGCAGGGAAGACTATTCCAAAGTTTAGGCGCTAGATAGGAAAAGGATCTACCACCTGCACTTGATTTTGAAATTCTAGGTATTACCAACTGACAGGACGCCTGAGAGCGTAATGCACGTGAAGGACTGTAATACAAAAGGAGTTCATTCAAGTACTGAGGAGCTAAACCATGTAAGGCTTTATAGGTAATAAGCAAGATTTTAAAGTTAACGCGATGCTTTATAGGTAACCAGTGCAAGGTTGACAGAACCGGGCTAATATGTTCATACTTTTTTGTACGTGTAAGAACTCGAGCTGCCGCGTTTTGGACCAATTGGAGTTTTTGTAATAAGCCTGCAGGGCAACCACCTAACAGTGCATTACAGTAATCTAGTCTTGATGTCATGAATGCATGAATTAACTTCTCTGCATCTGAGATTGACAGCATATGACGTAGTTTAGATATATTCTTAAGATGGAAAAACGCAATTTTACAGGTGTTGGCGACGTGGCTCTCAAATGACAGATTACTATCGAATAGAACGCCAAGATTCTTTGCTGACGACGAGGGTTTTATGGAACATCCGTCAATAGTTAAACAGTATTCTTGGTTGTTACTTATAGCAGTTTTCGGTCCAATAAGTAACACTTCTGTTTTGTCCGAGTTCAGTAATAAAAAGTTGTTACTCATCTAGTTTTTTATATCGACTATGCATTCCATTATTCGATGGAACTGCTGTGTTTGATGAGGCTTCGAGGAAATATAAAGTTGAGTATCATCAGCATAACAGTGAAAGCTAACTCCGTGTCGCTTTATTATATCTCCTAGAGGTAGCATGTATAATGCGAAGAGCAGTGGCCCTGAGACTGAGCCCTGTGGTACACCGTACTGGACTTGCGATTTGCGTGACACCTCATTGTTTATTGCTACAAATTGAAAACGGTCGGATAAATAAGATTTAAACCATTTCAAAGCTATTCCTTTAATGCCTACGTAATTTTCGAGTCTATGTAGGAGTGTGCTGTGGTCAATGGTTTCGAATGCAGCACTAAGGTCTAGCAGCACCAATAACGAGATACAACCTCGGTCAGACGCCAATAGCAGATCATTTGTAACTCTGATCAAAGCAGTCTCTGTACTGTGACGTGCTCTAAATCCAGATACCAACATTCTTCAAAATATCTTCTTTTGTCTTCTACAGAAGAAAGTAGTACAGGTTTGAAATGACATAAGGTTGAATAAATGATGAAGGAATATTCATTTTTGGATTTCATTTTATCTCCATACTGCTCAAGAGGTATTGTCTCTGTAATAAGACAAAAGCCTGCTAAATGATTACTTGACTTTCAGTCTGCCATTGCATGCCTCTTACAGACATTTATGATCTGTATTGTAAGGAAATGTGTGTATGGGTGCTGTAATGTTCTCTGTTTGTCTGTGTAGTGTTCGGTGTCCTGTGGTAAAGGTGTTCAGGTGCGTGTTGTGAAGTGTGCTGAGAAGGATGTGGCAGGAAAATACAGGGAGCTGTCACCTAAAAAGTGTCAGCATGTATCCAAACCCTCCACGGAGCTTCAGAGAACCTGTGTTCTATCAGACTGTCCCATCCTCTCTCCTCACAGCAGACCGGACTGGTACACCTCTCCATGGACCCAGGTAAGTGTTTGCATCACCATCCACAGCTCAGTGGCCCTGATCCCACATTCCCCTTCATCAAATAGATATAAACATAAAGAAGAACAGCCTAAATGAACCACTAAAGGAATGCGTTATCTGTATTTACTACAGTCATTTTAATATTACACAAAGACCCATTATGGCTTTTTGTTTTTTATACTTGAACGACTTAAACAGAGAACAATTTAAACAGTTTGAGATCCTGTCCATCTTGAATGGTAATGTTTGATTGGGTTCTATTAGGGATGTTCTGCTTTGTTTTATTTTTTGTTTAAGTTAAGTTAAGTTAAGCTAAATTAAGCTACATTAAGATAACCTAAGCTAAGCTAAAATAAACTAAGCTAAGTTAATCTAAATTAAGCTAAGCATGTTTTATATGGCAATGTGGGCCTTAGTCACACCAAAACATTTAGCAGAGCAATAATTGCATAAAATATAATAGCAAACAGAGCAACCGTATGAGTGAAGAAATGTTTGTTGTATTGATGTTTGTGATTGTTGCTGCACGTGACGTGTGTTTTTTGTTTGTTTGTGTTCAGTGTACAGTGTCATGTGGAGGGGGAGTTCAGATGCGGTCAGTACAATGTCTTGATCATGGACGTCCTTCATCTGGGTGTGTGTTACAGCTGAAGCCTGCAGTGTCGGAGGCCTGTAACACAGTGTTCTGTCCCCAGCCGGAGAAGCAAGGTCTGCAGAGATCCCTCGTATAAAATCACTCTGTACTAACACACTGACAGTAAATATGGTTGTGTGACAACTAACATATTCACAAGAAAAAATATTCATACAGCAGTTTGCCAGTAACGTAGTGTAGATTTAAATTTATGTAATTTACTGGCAACAGTTTGTTCAAAGATCAATTAACATTACCATAAACATTAACAAGTCTTTATCTTTACAAAAAATAACTATTAAAATAACAGCCTAATGCAAAGGAACCAGAATTCTTCTTCCACCTTCTTTTACTGTTTTTTTCTGATTTCTGGATCCAAGAATGCTTTGTATGAGGCTGTTATGTTGTACTTTTTATGTAAAGATAAAGACTTGTTTAATGTTAATTAATCATTAAACAAACTATTGCCAGTAAGTTAAATACATTTAAATCTACAGTAATTACTGGCAAACTGGTGCCAGTAATACTGCAATTTCTATGGGAATTTTTAACAGGTCAGTAATGGGTTTATGATGGTCTACAACAATAATGTCTATAAATCATTTCATCAGTCCTATATGCAATGAATTATTCGTCACCATGTAAATAATTAGTTTACTTGTTTCACATTTCATTAGTGAAGCACATTCCATTCAAATTGCTTTTTAACAACAGTTGAAACAGGGTGCTTAAGAAAATGTTGATTTTGAACCTCTAGATGCCAAACTAAATTTTATTTGAGTCTTATTTCTAGTCTTTTTTTGGTCAGTAGTTGAATTAAATTTCTATCACAGTGAATTTAATATCACTTCAACAGAATATGCCAAACTTATGACACTATTGTGTGATTTTAAATGGTGGATACACAGCTCAAGACACAATGTTTCTTTTTCTGCAACTCAAAGTGAATAACTTAAAGATGTTAAAAGATATTAATTATCAATCTCAAGTTCAGCTTTGGCAGCGTTTTGTCATTTTAGTTTTTGTTGTGTCCAAAAATCTCTTATATTACCAAAATGATGTTTTAGTTGGAATGGTTGTTCAGCAAATGAATATTTTGTTGTCAATAGATTATGTTATTGTGTCATTTGTAGCTTAAGCAAGTTATCCCATTTTTGCTTTGAACCCTCACTCACTTTATTTCTTCTCTTTTGTGCAGATGTGATCTGTAAAGATCATTTCAACTGGTGCTATCTGGTACCACAGCATGGAGTCTGCAACCACAAGTTTTATGGGAAACAATGCTGCCAGTCCTGCTCAAAACCGTGAGACTTTTCTGCTCGACAGTGAACTTCTGAGGCGAAGTTATGGAAGCCCTCAAGGGGCCAGAGCAATGCCCGACCTAATATTGTGTTGAGCAAATTCGTGAATTGAACACAAAGACATTATTATCAACTTGAAGTAGCTTGTATTGTGGTGCTTACGATGAGCAGTGCACTTCATGCAGAAACAGACAAGACTGTGTCACTGCCCTGCAGGAAATGACTCATTGAAGGTGCTAAAATGTCATTGAAGGCATGAGGACTCAATTCATTGTGTCTCACAGAGCTTCAAACGGACTTGGTGCTGGCCAGATACTTTTTAATCTAACGCTAAATGTGCTCCGTATGAATATGTGCTATGTGTTAATAAAAAATAAACATTCTTAAGGGGTTTTCCATAAGCATGACTCATAATGTCATGTTAAACCAAATGATGGCAGCAAATCATCAACAGCAGGGAGATTATGGTGTTTTGAATGGTGCTATATGTTCATTTCAATGGCAGCCGAGCAGTTTGTGGATAACAGGGGTTTTAAGTTAACATGAAAATGAATCCGTGACTTTGTATGATTGATAATATTTCTCTTATTTATTAACAATACTGCAGTGTAGCAGAATGATATTCTCTGTAATGTTGTGCTATTATTTTCCTGTCAGTCTGTGTTGTTGTTATAACCTAGGATATAATTGCACGATTTGTTTTTTTAGCATCTCTCTATGCATTTACAATATTTTTTTTATTTCTGAGGTAAAAACAGCTATTAAACTAATAGCCACGAGTTAAATGAACTGTTATAAGTGCCACATTTAACAAACTCAGCTTTGCTTTAATCAACTGTCACCACATGACTTCCAAGTCTTATAAATCTGTCTTTGCTACGCACATAAAAGGGTCTGGCATCCTTGCATATGGATTGTGAAGTGAGCGCCATACAGCACAAATGAGTTCAATCTTTTACAGTATGCATTTGTTGTAAAGCAGCAATCGATGAATGTAACCACTGAATGCTTTTTTTGAAGTGGTGGACAGAGGATTTGTTGTAAGTGCCAGTTCATATTAAACGCCATGCGTGTCGTATTGCCATCATATTAGAGCATGTGTCGTCTTTCTCTCTTGGCTGCAAGAAGCAGATGTGTAGATTGCTCACGAGCCGGCTTCTCTAGCGCTGACTCAGGGTTTTCCTTGTTCTTCGTGTGCTATTGTTTCCAGATGGAGTCAGCCGAGGCCAATGGAGCACGTTCAGGAACTCTTATGACTTGTAAGATTTTCACCGTCTTTTAACACAGAGCTGTAAAGACTTTAGCAGAAAACACATGCATCACTTTCTGTTATAAATGTCTCGGGACATTTGTTAAGAGTTAAACCATGTTTTGTTAAAGTCTTTGAAAGTTGAGATTAATGTTCAGAATATTAGTGAAGCAATTCTGTATATAGATTACTGTATATAACAACCCCCAACACTGTATTCGCTGTGTAAATCACATGAATGATACTTCACATCAGGCGTCTATTTAAGGAGAGATGCGCTATTACTTTTCTGACTGATTGTTAATACGTTTAACACCTGTTGAATACAAGAATGCATAAAAAATCCCTAAAACTAATAGTGAACGAAAGACTATAGCCTATGCCATCACAATACTGTATAAACTGCTTTTTAACCCCTGTACTAACGTGTCTAAAAATTCCTACAGTGCATTATACAGTACATTTTGGACCTATATGTGTGTGAGTGCTCCCTGGGACTCTAAACAATATCTGTTCATTTCTAGCACCAGTTAATCCACAGGAACTCTTAAAAAGATCTGAATAACTCATTTCGGTCAGGACCACTGTCGTCAAATATTTAAACAACAGCAAGATTTAAGGTTGGCGGAATGAAACTGTTATGGACATTGGGCAAACTCTCCGCCTGTCCATGCAGCCTTGCAACAGTTCATGATGCGTAACAGGATTAAATTAAAATGATCCGGCAGATACGGTGGAGGTGGGTTTTGAGTGCGGCATGATTAAGCAGCTGATAAGGAGAAAAGAAAGGCAATTTAAATTGGACACAGTCTAGTATGTGTTGTATGACTATTGGTTAACGTTGATTAGCTGCACCTGATGTGACCGGCTGATGCAAGCTTGACTCACGTGACCTGCCAGAACTGACGCTATGCTTGATTTTTTCCTGCTGTATGAATACTGAACATCCACGTTTGCCTTAGGGCATACTCACATTGTCATTGTCCCAATCGAATCGCGCCCGGGTGTTCGTGTGACCCCTAAAGCCTGGTTCGATTGACTAGTGTGAGTGCTCGCAACCACGTTTGTGCGCGGTTCATGTAGGGTGTATACTGTACTTCCTCATCAAGTGCGCATACACCCGGGTCCGTGTTGCTTTCATATTCATGCGAACCCCACCACAGTTCGAGAGCAACCGAACTCAGACCACCTCCTTCAGGTAGTCTCGGGTTCGGTAGCCAGGTGCGCGCCCGGGTTCCCTTGACAGCTTTCACATTGGCGATTTTTCATGCGAAACGCGCTCCGTTCACATTGTTTACGTTTACTTCGAAGCAGTCGCATCATAATGATGAAAGCATGCCCGGGTGTGGATGGTAAAGAGCAATGTGAGCACAGGCCAGCGGGGCACAATCGCGCTCGGGCACAGTTGAGAGCAACCGGGATATACAGTATGTGATCACGCCCTTAGAGGCCTGCATGGGTTCTTTTGTATTGGGCCAGGTTGAAACAACCCCGCTACAGAACACCCTAGCAATCATTTAATATTTTAGCCAACTTAAAGCTATGTGAACACCTTGAAAATAATTGAAAAAATAATAATAATTTGATATCACAAATGAGAGAGCAGTGATGGTTGATTCACATAAAACTCATCATTCTGTTTTAACTTATTCATGTCATATTGTCATTCCAAACCTTTTCGGCTTTTGAAAAAAGTCAAACAGGTTTGGAACAAACCAAATGATAACAAAATGTACATTTTGTGGTGGACTATTTCTGTATCATTTTGTTACACATGCAAGCTTTACCCTGATTTGCATGTTCATATTAAAATGCATTTGTTAGGAGAGACGGTCAAAAAAATTAGACATTTTATGAGCTCACAGAACTATTGATCCACAGAGAATCACTTCCAGAACAAGGAATTAACAAACTTACATGACAACCTTATAAACAACACAACAATACAGGACAGATAAACCAGGCTGAGGGGTGAAGGCAGAGAAATAAATTAAACTTGAGTAATAGTTCACAAACAAACAAAAATGGGTATCAAAGTACATCAATCACAAATAATGTCATAGAAAAAATATTTTGCTTCAATTAAATCATAATTATTTTTCTGTCAATTTTGGGTCAATTTCTGTTGGTTCTGCATGTGTTGTTGGTGTAATAGATGATGATCGCATCAACATTTTGATCTGTCATCAGACACTGGAAATATATTCTGGGCTTCTTTATTGAAGTAAAGTAAGTTTATAGAAAAGTAACAGATTATTTATTATAATATTTTGTTTGATAAGAGCACTGATGTATAATGCTATCCTCTGTATGCTTTCTTCTGTATGTATTTAAATATGTTTTATTTTTTAAAACATATTTAGAAAACATTTTTATCATTAAGTTTATTTTTATTATTATTTTTGTTGAATGTTGGTAAACCTCTGTTCTGTGTTCCATTGCTTTGTTTGTAAATTTGTTGTTGATTCATAAAAAAAGGTTTAATAAAAAAAGACACTGGAAATATAATGTAAAGCAAAAGTGTGGGGATATTTCCTATATAACAACATAACTTTAGTGTAGAATTAAACCATTGAACTAAACAACAACATAGTCACAATGGTGACTGTGATTTGAGGACATGGGTTTTTTCTTGTCATTTAAGAACACTGTACATTTCTTACCTGATTTTACCATAAATCATTTTGCCAAGAATTGTTAACATGCTTCTGGATGATCACAGTCATGGAACAACAGTCCTAATCAGAACTCAACAGATTTAGGCTTAAGGTTTGGGGCTGGGTTAGGTTTGACCAACATTTTCATTGACATTTGATTGGTTAGTGTTTGAGTGGTCTGACAGGACTGTTGTTCCATAACCAAAGAAGATTCTGATCTAAAACAAGTCTTTGCACAACTAACTAACATACAGTTTAAATTCCTCTGAATTATTAAACATTTTTTTCCATTAAAGTTCAGAAAGTGACCATTCTTTACTCATTTTAGCTTTGATAAACAATCAATATGACATCACAATATATTTTCTTACATCATATTGAAGCCCCCCACCTTACCCCCTGCCAAAAAAACTTCATCATAAAAGAAAAATACATAAAATATATAATAAAAGTAATACAAACTACTTCAGTGGGTAAGAAAACAAATAGTATTTTCAATTTATTTAGTAAACAAAAAACGACTATATGTTTACCACTTAAGTCAAAGGCACGTTTATAAGTTCAAATTTCATTTTTGAGTTATGATATTTCATCAGAAGACACACTTGAAGCAATAAGATATAAAGTTATAAAGTCATATACAGCTGGGATGGATGATTGTGAATAAATTATTAAATAATTTTTATTTTGGGGTGAACTATCCCGGATTTTCAGCAATAGTCGTGTATTATGACAAATGTAGGCTACATTTCATAAATATTTTATCATTCAGGCAGGTGGGTTGACAAAATTTTACAGTGGCCTAGGTTAGCCAAGCAACTGCCATTGAGATAAATCGAAATTTTGATAGAATAGTCATGATATTCTTTCGGGTTGGGTGCTTCCACATTTTAACCGAAATTGTTCAGCACCTGCACGTGGCCACGCCAGACCAGACATAGTACAACATCGCCATCTGCTGAAAATATAAGACTTCACACTCTCTCGCTGCCTCCCAATCCAAGAAAAAGTTCAGATAAAATGTAAGCCAATCATCCTTCATCAGCCTCATGTTGAGGTTGATCTAGGGGTCTAATGTGATAGAATTATATAACATAAAAAACATAAAGTTTTTTATATAATCATTGATAAATAATATGGACTGACTAACTCAGACTAACTCTAAAAATGTTTTGCATTAAACATTATGTACGTCATTTTAAAACATCCCAATCCAAAATTGGGATTTGCCTAATCATAATTTTACTACCAATACTGTTTTCATGACAAAACACAGCAAACACTCTTCCAATGTGTAAACGTGCAGAAGTGCGCCCTCTGCTGGTGCCGTGTGATTAAATCATTCAGTGCGTAGCTTCTGGGAAATTGAAGGAAAGATGGCGGCTGGACCCGGAGCGGCCAGTAGTGGTCACGGCGGTGGCCGCGGCTCTTCGGCTGCTTTGGAGTCGTCTCTAGACCGCCGATTTCAAGGAGTAACCAACACGATGGAGTCCATACAGGGATTATCCTCGTGGTGCATCGAGAATAAGAAACATCACAGCGTCATAGTGCGCTACTGGATGAAGTGGCTGAAGAAATGTGAGTTGCTAATGTTGCTAAAGAGCACGCACACACAAACTAACGCAATGCACACGTTCAAGTAAACACCTTGCTCTGATGGCAATGCGTTTTGTGTTTTAATGAACGGTGTTTAAGAAATGTCAGGATTGAAGGTGTGATGATGTTTCTGTGGTGTGCGCACACTGTAGTAACGTTAAGTGTTGTCTGGCATATTTGTTTATATTAAATGAAGGATCATGCTGCAGGCATTGGCTGTTAAAATTAAGTTTAAGAAAGCTTTTCAGAAAGTTTACGATCGTTGTGCATGTACAGATATATAATGCATTTTGGTAGAGCAAGGGATGCATGACCACTCATAGATAAACAGCTGGTGGTCAGTCCTCAGTTGGGATATGATAGTGATTACTGCAGTGTGATGACATTAAACAAACATTGTGGGTTTTGTATGTGTTATGGTAAGCTATAATGTGTTTGGGTTGGGGATGAGCACTGATGACAGAATGTAAGATCTTTCTCTGTGCCATTTTGTCTAGTTTACTCAACTAACGCTTGAACCATTGCATTGCTGTATTCTAGAAGAACAAGAGGTGATTAGTCAAATTTCTTTGCTATGCACATCGCTTTAAAGTTAATGTAGGTTCAGGTTGTGTTCAATTTTGTTGCATACTTTGATTTAGAACTCAAGAACTGGTCAATACTTAACAGCCTAGTCAAATAAAAGCATGCCATTGTCTTTATGACTCTGGTCCTCCCTTCAATGTACGTTAATGAAAATACTTTTATAGAAAATGTGAAAATGGCAAGTATTATGTTATGTATTAAGCACACATCTTAACAAGGGACAGGGTTTGAGGTATCATGTATGTTTTCAGCAAATACAACACATTTTTAGTTTACATGGAGTGGGGCACCTTATGAAAGCTGACGACATGTTGTCATCATTTTTAAATGAATTATTTCTGAAGTGTTAACTTCTTTTTGGTGTCATGGTTGTTTTATTACATTACATTATATTTTTCATTTTAATGACTCTTGTACTAGGCTTGTATGTTGCCTGGGAATCGGATTCATGACCTTGGCATTGTTTTGCCAGTTGAGCAGCATAAACTGGCACAAATTGTATGCGATTTGTTTATATTTTCATGTGTGTATAGTTTCATTGATGATGGTCATCTGTCTTCCTTACAATGTTAGTCATTTTTGATCGAAGAGTGTTTTAAGCTTTTTTATGAAGAGTGCTAAGTTCCTTGAATTTTTGATTACTTAAACTGTGGTGTTTTTGTGATATGTTGAAGTAACCCTGAGTCTTAAATACAACATTCATGTTGTTTGTGTTCCAGTCAAACAATATGGCTTAGTAGGGGTGTAACGATACACTCTGCTCACGATTCGGTACATATCTTGATTCTGGGTTCACGATACGATACACAGCTCGATATTTTAAACAAAATTAAAAAAATGAAACTTAAATTCAAATAACATTTATTTTCAAAATATTAACAATTTCAGTCATTTTGTTGCATATACAACTTAATAAAGAATTTTAACATGTTAAGGCTGGACTGAAATTAGAATTAAGATAAGTGTCAATTTTGACAGCAAATGTTTATTTAGTTTTAGTCATAGTTAGAGGTGCACCGATTGACCGGCAAGAGATCGGAATCGGCCGGTTTTTCGTATGATCGGCCGACCGGTGACCGGCCGGTCAGTCTCACCTCTCGCCGATTCCAAGCCGATCTTCTGTTTCCCGTGATGCGGGCAAGAACGTCACAGCCGTCAGTACACTCAAAGCCGCAAGTAAACATGTAAACGTGCACGCGCACACTCTGTCTTTCACGGCTCGTTTATCCTCGCATGTGTGTCCACCGGACCACGAGTCTCTGCTGACTGACGCGCATCTCTCATATCCGCTGACTGCACGCACGGCGTGCACACGCATCGTGTACACTGTAAAAAATGTCAGTAGATTTAACAGTAAAATACCGTATAAATGCTACAGTATAAAACCGTATTTCATAAAACATGCGAAACCCGTAGAATTTACAGTGGAAATCTGTAATTAGTTTTACGGAGTAAGACCGTACATTTAACAGGTAAAAACATATGAAAATACGGTTTATTGGAGTAAAACATTACAGTACACTGTATTATTTGCCGTAAAAAAAGAACGTCTTAAAAATATTCTTATTACAAATAGGCTACATAAACATATCTGACTCCCCTGTGCAGTGTGCACTTAAACCAGTTTTAATGTGTTATAAAATCATCTTTTTCTGTGTAAAGTTTTAATATAATGACTTCTATACATTGTTTAGCTTAAATTGTCTGCCTAAACCCCCCCAAAAAATTCACCTTGACATTTGTCACTTTTGATAATTTAAATATTGTTTTTATGTATTTAGCAGTGCTTTTACATTTTTAGATTGTGTGAAACAAATTTTTTGTCTCTGAACTCAAGAATGTATTTTATGGTAAAGCAATCAACTCAACAAGCATTTAAAACATAACCGTTAAGCATCATCCAATCAACATATACGTTGCGCCTTGGCTTCGTGAACAAAGGATGTGATTGGTTGAATACTCATTGGCGCGGAGCACACAGTAACGTAAAGTTTGCGTTCCCGCGTTTCAACAGTGACGATTCTGATGAAGCACTGTTGGAGCTGAACTACAAATCAGTGGAATATATATATATATATATATATATATGGCATTGGGCATATTGGTAAGTTGGATTTAACGGTTTTAGCAGTGTGTGATTTTAAACACGAGTAGAATGTACACTGTTTTCACGGGGCATAAACATATTTAACTAGCCAGCGCATGTAGGCAGACTTGCAAGTCCTAAAGCGTGAGAGCTCTTGATCCGTGGAAATATTCTGTAAAATATATGTTTGTTAAGTACTTTTGCTAAATAGAATCAAGCAGTGCATCGTTTTAAATACGAGTAAGTTAGCATGTAGGCTACACTGTTTAAACATGCCTGGCAGCGGATGTAGTAAAACTCGCAAGCTCTAGATGTCCTGCCCAGTTTGTGAAATATAATTTATGTGTTTGAAACCGTAGTAGAGTGTGTATTTGTTCACGTAGTTTAAATGTTTAGCTGTCAGTTCTGTGTGATATCAGTGCAAATCCTTAGGTAGCATGTTTTACATAACAAACTTCACCTTAAACCACGGTGCGTGTTCAAGTGTGCATTTTTACCGTAAACAAAATAGATTCACGTGTTGCTACTCCACATGCCCTTGCTGTCACAAAACTAGAAGTTTTGAGAGTACAGAAATGGTTGCTCAGAGGATGTGAAAGGCATGATTCTTCTACCTCTCTCCTGTTTTGATGAGAAAGAGGAGCTCCTCCATTATGTAGAAGAGACAAGCCTGGCAAAGGATGTGGAGTTAGAAAACCTGCCTGTGACGCCTTGCATTATTGTGTGTGGTAAGTGAAAGTTTTGTTAATATACAGTAGAACCCTAAAGCTTTAATGATTAAATGTTTAACTATAAAGTTGAGTTTATAAGTTTACATGCCCCTTGCAGAGTATGCAAAATGATAGGGATTAAAGTGATAGTTCACCCACAAATGAAAATTCTGTCATCATTTACTCACCCTCTTATCATTTTAAACTAGAACACAAAAGAAGATATTTAAAAAAATGCTGGTAACCGAACAGCAGTGGCACCCATTCATTTCTATTGTATGGACACAAAACCAACACAAGTCAATGGGGGCCAGTTAACAACATTCTTCAAAATTGTGTTCTGCAGAAGAAAGTCATACAGGGTAAATGCTGAGACAATTTTAATTTTTGGTGAACTATCAATTTAAGAAATAAGATACAAATCATACAAATTGCAATTTTTAATTAGTTCTGCACAGAACAAACTGTTCCACATAATATATGTTTTTACATATATTCCACAACACAGATTAATAACTCGGTTTACACAAATCTAAACTTTAGAACTGGTTTATTTCTATTATTTCTAAAATCTATTTTGTGAAATGGTTATTTCAGGGCAGTACTAAATAAACTGCAATTTGTATAATATTCTTGCCATACTGTATATGTAAATACACAATAATCTTACGTTCATAAATTTATGTATATTGCATTGAAATGTATCTACAGGACCCTCCTGCTATGCTGCTGTCCGATTCATGCTAGCTGTGGACCGCAAGATTGTGAATGATGACATCACTTCTTTCATCTCTGCTGTTTGCCTAATGTTCTGCAGTTATTACTGCTCCAAAATTAACTACCCTACTGAACTGGCGTCAGTGCTTGAATTCCTGCAAAGGTATGTAAAGAGACTTAGGAGGGGAGATTCATTACGGTGTAGCTTAATTTACAGACTTATAAATGTTTTTTTTTTCTTTTCAAGGTGTTTTTTTCATCATCAATCCGGAGAAAGGGAATAAAGGAGGTGGAAAAGAAAAACAAAAAGCTACTCCCAGTCTTCACCCTAATCGCTGACCTTTCTGATCATGAATGGCGAGAGACTTTGTAAAGGTGGTCTGCAGACTGTTTCCAAGTTTATACTCGGGGTGAGAGACTTTGTAAAGGTGGCCTACAGACTGTTTCCAAGTTTTAATCTCTTAAAGGGTTATTTCAGGCTTGAATCAAATTTTCCCCATGTTTTACTTACCCTCAAGGCATCCTAAGTGAATGTAACTTTCTTCTTGAGGAATAATGGAGTCAGAGTAATAATACCACGTATCCTTTTACTTCCAAGCAGTAGAATGGGAGTGAATGGGGGGCAATTTTTTAAATCTCCAAAAAGTGCATCCATTGATCAAAGAGCGGCTCGACACGGCTCCGTGGTCTTAACAAAGGTCTTCTGAAGCGAATCCATGCGTTTGTTTAAGAGAAATATACATATTGACAACGCTATAAAGGATAATGTCCAACATCCGCTGCAGGCGAGCGAGAGGCTTGTTTCTCCGGCAAATGACGCAGAGTCTTCACCCTAAGTAAGTTCCTGTGACGAACACAGCATTTTTCGTTTTCGCCAATATAAACACCGCCTCTTCTGGGCGGGAGCTTTCGTCGCCATCATTTAACGGAAAAACAAGCCTCTCTTTCGCCTGCAGCGGCTGTTAGACATTATCCTTAATAGCGTTGTCAATATGCATATTTCTCTTAAACAAACGCATTGATTCGCTTCAGAAGACCTTTGTTAAGACCACGGAGCCGTGTCGAGCCGTTCTTCTTTCATCGATGGATGCACTTTTTGGAGCTTCAAAAAATCCCCCCCATTCACTCACATTCTGCCGCTTGGAAGTCAAAGAATACGTGGTATTATTACTTTGATTGCATTATTCTTCAAGAAGAAAGTCACATTCACTTAGGATGCCGTGAGGGTAAGTAAAACATGGGGAAATTTTGATTTTAAGCATGAAGTATCACTTTAAAGGGATAGTTCTCCCCAAAGTGAAAATTCTGTCATTTCCTCACTCTCAGGTTCTTCCAAACCTGTATACATTTTTTGTTCGGTTAAACAAAAAGGAAGCTATTTATAAGAATGTCAGTAACCAAACAGATCTTATCCCTCATTTACTGCCATAGTAGGGAAAAAAAATACTATGGGAGTCAATGGGGGATGAGATCTGTTTGGTAAATGACATTCTTACAAATAAATTCCTTGGTGTTTAGCAGAACAAAGAAATATATACAGTACAGGTTTGACATGACAAGAGAGTGAGTAAATGATGACAGAATTTTCATTTTTGGGTGAAGCATCACTTTAAATGTAGACTGGACTGAACGATTTTAATTAAACCACTGTATACCAGTTGAAACACGAGAACAGAAAAATGCACTAATATTTTGTCTTAAATGCCTGCCAGTCTTTATTAAAGATACTTGGGACCTCACTGATGTCTTTGTCTTTTATAGATTTTGATGGGTTTTGATGATTTGATTTAGGTTTGCAAATGTAAGATATTTATCAATTAGTTTAACAGTAATTTTAATAGTTTCTTAAAGGTTAAATCTGAATGTTTAGCAAATAATTATAGAGTTTAACTGTAATTATTACAACATAAACCTTTAAATTAGACAGTGCTGAACTGTAAAAAAGATGGTTATGAACCGTAATTAATACAATGTAAACCTTTAAATTAGAAAGTGCTGAACTGTAAAAAAGATGGTTATGAACCGTAATTAATACAATGTATATCCTGGAATTTGACAGGTATAAACTGTTTTTATAACAGCATAAACAAGTAAATTAGACAGTTATGAACCGTAAAAAAGAAAATTATTAACTGTAAAATATACGGTACAGTGGGTGCAATCCCGTAAAACCAATAACGTTGCAACCGTACTTTTGACGGTAAAGTTCTGGCAACCACAGCTGCCGGTTTTTTACCGTAAAATTTACGGAATATTTTTTACAGTGTACTGTACAGACAAAAAGGTGCACTGTAGTTCATCTCTCGCTGCTCCGTCTACATGGGGTATGTATGCCAACAGTGATGCTATTAGCATCATGCTAAACTCTGACACATGCTAAACTCGTGTTGAAGTCATTCACTCTGTGTAAAACAAACGTAAATTCCATTCAACCTGATTCCTTGATCTTACGTTAAAACTGTGGTCATTTCACCTAGGTAAAATGACATTCAACATGACTTCTACTTGTTTTTAAAAATCCAAAATATAAAAAAATGAATAAATCAACCAATATATGTAATATATATCTGATTGAGTTCTTTACTAACACAAAAAACTGCAAATACATCTTTAGAGTAGAATTCACTCATAAGATTTTTAACCTCAGACGAGAAAAAAGTTGAAGTATTTTATTGTTATCTCAGACTTTTGTGAGATGAGTACAAAAATGAAAAAGGTAAATTAAGTGACATGTTTAGTTATATTTTATTATTTGTACTTCTTTTCAGTCACAGAGTTATTCAATTTAAGAGTTGTTTGGGAAAGAGAAGATTCTGTAATTTAATGCAGCTTGGAAAACTGCATTTAGGGAAATTTGGGGAAACTGTAATGTTCAATCATTTATTCAATGAAAATAAAAAAAAGTGTATTGAAGAAAAGTTAATATGGTTTTATTAACAGTATACTGTCAATTATAGTTTGTGGATAGAAAATCGGAATCGGCAAAAATCGGAATCGACAGGTTTCACTTGTAATAAAATCGGAATCGGCAAAGAAAATTTTGAGTGTACTGATGGCTGTGACGTTCTTACCCGCATCACGGGAAACAGAAGATCGGCTTGGAATCGGCGAGACGTGAGACTGACCGGCCGGTCACCGATCCGGCCAATCATACGAAAAACCGGCCGATTCCGATCTCTGGCCGGTCAATTGGTGCACCTCTAGTTAAATGTAAATTAGCACTATTTCATTGACAATTTATGAGGCTAGCTAACACAAGCCGTGATGCTCTTTCTTCTACTTTCTGCTAGACAGTTTTCTGTCATCATACAGATGTACAGTAGGCTACTGGTCAGAAGTTTGGACACATTACTCTTCTAACTGATTTTGAAAGAAGTCTCTTATTCATCAAGCCTGCTTTTATTTGATAAAAAATACAGAACAAAACAGTAATATTGTAAAACATAATAGTTTTCTGTTTTAATCATTTAAAATATAATGTATTTTTGTGATGCAAAGGTGAATTTTCCACACCCATTTCGCCAGTCTTCAGTGACACATGATGCTGATTTCATCAATTTTGTGCTGCTTCGTATGTTTTTATAATGTGTGATCATTTTTTTCTTTGAATAATAAAAGGTATTTGTTATTACTATTTGTATTTTTAAACAATAAAATGCAGGCTTGAATGATGATCACTTAAAAATGTAATGTATCCAAACCTTTTGACCAGTATTGTATATACTAGGTTATAGTTTGTTTTAGCAAGCATGCTGATTGAGGAGTATTAGTACTCAGTAATTCATCTAGCCTATGTCTATTCATTTGCATGAATTGTAAAATATTCATTACCACTAAAATATATTTACCACAACAAAATTGTGCCTTTTATATGTTTACCACAACAAAATATTTTAAGTTTTTCATTCTTAAAGTTCTACTTATAATTAAATCAGTCAAAAAGCGTAAAAAAAATGTATCCGCTAACGTGAGCTGCTGCATAACGTGATATGCAACATAAAGTCAAAAGAAACCAGCGCTGTTCCGATCAGAGAAGTGATGAAGTGAGTCGTACTGTACATTAAAAGATTGAATGGCATGCTAAAAATCAAACCAAGTACGTGATTTGCATGATTGAAGAAATGTAATACAGATAATGTAATATGTCTTAAGATTTTTCTCATTCATTACTGAATTAAGCAAAGACCGTGCAGCTTCAAAGAGACATGAACCAATAGCGTTTGTGTGTGAGCTCTGTCAGAGCGTTTCATTGGTTGAATGTACTGAATGAATACGCCCTTCACTAAACGAACGAGTCAATTGAGTCAAAATGAGACTGAATGAACTGCTACTTGTCGTTCATGGTCTAATATTCTCTGTGTTGCAACAATGCATATCCAGTAGTTACTAGGGTTGCAAAGGGGCGGAAAATTCCCGGTAAATTTCCGGAAACTTTCCATGTGAACTTCATCTGGGGAATTTTGGAAATATTCCAAGTTTGAAATTTACGGGAATTTATGGGAATTATTTAGAAATTTTAGAATTCTCTTTAAACTGTATCATATAAAAACATAAATATAAACATTTTGTTTGGTCATAATCTGACATGCATGCAAACTAGACAGAGGAGAATATATCGATTCAAGTCGGTATTTTGGTTTGTTTTTCGGACATAAAGCATTCCCGTCGCTTCAAAAAAATTCAACTGAGCCACTATGCGTGGATGGACCAATTTAACGATGTCTTTAGTACTTTTCTGGACCTTGGCAAAAACTGACACCATGGTTTCAATGAGGAGGCCTGGAAAGCTCTGGGATGTCACCTAAATATCTTTATTTATGCTCCGAAGACGCCGGAAGTTCTCTAAACATGTTTAACGTCATGTGGGTGAGTAAAAAATCACACAAAGTTGATTTTTGGGTGAACTTCCACTTTAACGTGCATTCGAAAAAGCAACACCCCTCAAGTATCATCATTATAAATATTCTTTATTATCATGAAAACAACTGAGGAGGCTTGAAAAACAGTGATAGAAAGATGCCAGATGGAGATAGGAAGACGGCATCGCCTGGTTATGAGTGTGGTGCTGCTTCTGTGGACCTTTGGAGTTTCTGCGAGAGAGCGCCCTCTGGCTTTCAGATGCAGCTGATTTATCCGTACTTAACTGACATGCTGCCACATCGCATGCGGTTTCTTTACGATTAATTGTGCAGCAGCCCTACAAAACATCATCTGGCGCCACAGTTCCACAAAATCATAGTTGAAACACTGACAACCAAAAAACATATGATGACAGAATTGTTATTTTAGGGTGAATTATTTAACAACCACCATTTTTGTATAGGCCACAGCACCACTAATATTGTCTTAAAGCAGGTAAAAAAAATGTTAAGGGTACGGAAATTTGAAATTCAAATTGCTTGCAATGTTTTTTTTTCTGGAGGTTTTGGTTTTTAAATGTCAGTCTTTCTATTTGAGTTTATCATTCAGATGACCTTTGAGCATTGACACAATGAATCATAAGCCATTTTTCTGTGATACAATTAAAATGACTGTGGAAACTGAAAATGATATTAACAAAAGTGCAGTTAGACAGAAATTGGGCATGGGAATCAGTTGTCAGAATGAATTTTAGGCTAGACAAGAATTTTATCAGTATGTTGCTGATGTTACAGTGCACACTGCACATAAACGCAGTGACAACGGAGCCCCGCCTCCTCTCACAGACTTGACTTGTTTGCAGCAGTTAAATAGTGTTAATGTTCGAAAAGATGGCCAGTGCAGAGTCTCATTAACACACCTGGCGCTCTATTGTATGTATGTGTGTGATCAATAATTTCATCCATTCGTTTCATTCGCCATGGTTAAACGTTGTTTATGTTAGTACGGAGTTTACGCAACAGTTCTCATGATTAATGCACGCGTTTCTGTCTTTATGTGCGCTCATCAATGATTGCATCCACTCGTTTCATTCGCTCCGGTTAAGTTGATGTTTGAAATGATGCTGGTGAGGGTAAAGTCTCTGCAACAGTTCTCACGTGTGATACACATTTGCACTTCTGTGTTTACCATAGCGTAGGGGTATGCGATATTGGCAAAAAATGATTATCTCAATGTGTTCTGGGATTTTGCCGATAACGATAACCAAACGATATTTTAAATGCATCCTTAGAAAATATGTTTGTAAGTCTTATATTGTACTACTAGCTTAATTTGCAACACGCTAACAGAATATTGATTACTCATAATAGTAATAATGAAAACAATAAATTGAAGAGAGGTCTTAAGGTTTATTATTTTAAATAACAAAACAAAGAAATTACAAAACACTGCTCAATGAAAATATTTTTTACATTACAATTTTAAATGTTTGCATTTATAAACAAATGACTCTCTTCAAGTTCTGTAAAATGTGTCAAAAAGCTTAAATTAAAATACATAGCGAACAGTAGCACTGTACAATTGCACAAAGATACTAGAGATAGATACTATCCACTAGGGATGTAACGATTCACCGTGAGCCGGTTGAAAATCGGTTATAATGAGTGACTGACGATTCAATTCGGTTGAGGCTTGAACTGAATCGCAATACATTCTTTGAACAGCAGGGGCCGCTATTTTCACTGCAAACCTAAACGTGGATGCTGATATTTCTTAAATGCAAAAAATCCAAGAAAAGCACAGACAGTATTAGTTTGTTTATATTAAAGAGACTTTTTCTATTATTAATTTGTTATAAAATCGCAGTTTACTTTTGTTATTTGAAATAAAACATTATTTTATTATGCAAAGAAACGTGAAGCATTTAAGAAATAATGCAAGGGAAGTTGTTCATTTCTAATTTGTTTCAACTCATTTTTTAAAAATAAATCGTGAGTAAATCGTGAATAAATCGCATCGTGAGATCAGAATCGTGAATCGCATCGCATCGTGAGCTGAGTGAATCGTTACATCCCTACTATCCACTCATTTCATTCGCTCCGGTTAAACGTTGTTAATGTTAGAAAGATGGCCAGTGCGGAGTCTCTGCAACAGTTCATGCATTTAAAGTTAGCATTTTTTTCATTTAAGTTTGCGGGTTTTTTTTAAAGTTTGCGTAATGAATGAGCAATACATTTGTTCAAGCATTTATTAATCTCTTTTAAATGTAAGTTAAAAAATACAACTATTTATGTAAGCTCCCCTGTTGAAAAAAACAGCATATGCTGGGTTAGGTATGTTTTGATGTTGGTTTAACCATCTTAAACCAGCATATGACCATCTTAAACCAGCACCAGTTTAAACCACCATCAAAGCATAACCAGCATATGATGTTTTTTTCAACAAGGTTTGGTCCATTAATACTGACAAATACAATTTTGATTTGAAATAGTAAATATATTAGTTAGGGATGTCAATTTAGACAAATTCCCATAATCGATTTTCATTTACATTAACGATCAATTATTCGATTACTCATTAACATTAATATTGAAATATGCCTCTGCAGTGGCATATAGGCATGTACAGCGTGCAAAAGCCACGCAAAACGCCATCTTCCTCACCTGAATAAAAAGGTTTCTAAGTTTTAAAAAATGCCTAGCATTGTTAAAATGAATCTGTGTGATTGATAATATAATAAAATGATGTATTTGATAATTAACATATGTACACATTGACACGTTTCGCCGCCTCAGTACCGCTGCCTAAATATAAGCAGACTCATATCATTGCGCCTGCATGAGAGAATAGGTTGATTTGTTGTTGTTATTATAAGCGTGTTATTTTCTTTCTAAATGTGCATAGGACACAGCGCATGGACACTATCGACAGTATTACAGAGAATATGTAGAATTCGAAAAAGGGCATTTTAACTTACAAATGTCCATAACGTGTTACAACCTTTAGCGGTCCTGAAGTTGAGACTTGTGTCTCACACTGAGGCATAATTTGCAGGTGGGACGAGTGGGACCACTTTTTGCCAAGTCAATTGTGTCCCGAGCACTTATTTTAATAAAACAAAGCTTGTGGAACAAACACGCTGTGAACGTGCCGCTTGCACATCCATTGTCCAAGCACAATATATGTGTTTTAATTATTTTAGTTATATTTAGTTATTTTATAAATATTTTCGTTATTAAAGTATTGTTTTCCATTGATTTGACCGACCCCAGCGGGTGGGGGAGGACTTTGTCCCCACCACTTTTGAAAACAAAGTTACGCCACTGGTCTCACATAAATAACATCATTATTTGTATTACTTGAGCAGAAGCTAAAATAACAGTTAAATGATGTGCTAAACCATTTAGAATAAAATAACTGATAAGCTGTCCACATGCGATCAATGCAAACCTAAAAACCCTGATGGTACTGTAAACTTTAGGAATGCCGGTGAGGATTTAATAAACTTGTGACAACATACGTCAATCATCGTGCCTCACGACTGCACCGGCTGCAGCTCCCGCAAAAGAGGTGCGCCTCTTGCGTCCATTGTTCAAATGAACTTTATTTTTATGAAAGAAAAATGCAAAACTAAGGTGTGTCGGTAGCCAAACTGCTTTTATTAGATATTATTTACTAGAATAATCTTGCTTGTTCTATAAACACCATGCACTGTGCTGTGTTTTACCTTTTTTGTGTTTTTCAGTTTTTCTTATTTTCTCCTGTAAAGCTGCTTTGGAACAATGCACATTGTGAAAAGCGCTATATAAATAAAATTGAATTGAATTGAATTGAAGTAATGTAATAAGTGGATAGCCATTGCGTTTTTCCATGAGTCTGCTGTATGTGTTATGCGCATAAGCCGCACGCACGTGCATGACTTTGAACTCGATCGTCATTAAGTTATTTCGAGTAAACTGTTATCGACAATTAATCGATCGTCGATTAATCATTAACATCCCTAATATTAGTAAAATTAACATTAGATTAACAATTAATAAATAATGTAAAAAATATACCTCATTGTCTATTCTTGTTCAGTATAAAATGTAAAAAATGTAGGGCCTTATTGCTATGGCAGTTTTTTCCCCGTGGAATCGAAAATGGTATCGAATATTGATATTTTTTTAGGTATTGAATCGAAGTTAGAAATTCCAGTATCGTGACAACACTAGAGTGCAGTGTTAAAGGCGCACCGCACATTTGTCTGTTTACTTCCATTACAGCAATCGCAAGTTTGCATTAGGTTATTTTAAATACTCTGATGCACAAAACCTCATCAATAAGCTTATTTTACTGACATGTCGATGAACAGTAAACCAAGAACTGCTGTGAGCTGCCAGTGTAAATCTTTACATTTTTGTACACTTTACACCAGGAATTTGTACAAGTTGATTTTTGCTTAAGGAGAATAAAATAAGTAAATTAAAATGAAGAAAATTGCAATAAAATAGTTTTTCTTAACTTTTTACTGTTCCTGTCACATAAGCATAGAATAATGAAAAAACACTTTAATGTGCCAAGCCATCAGAACCGAACCAAAAACCGTGGGTAAAAAACCGAGGTACGTGTTGAACCGTGGGTGAGCTGTATTGTGGCATCCCTAGTACGGATTGTTCTCTATGGTTCGGAACGCATGTGACCCGCGGATTAACTGTCAATTTATTCATCATAGAGTAAAAGAAAGTTTTAGCGCGCACTCTCTCTCTATCTGGACAAGTACAAATGCATTCCCGTATATCTTATCTTAAAGCCACAATATGGAATATCTGGACCGCTAGATGGTGCACTTTCGAAACAACAACAAAAGGCTAGCCATTGCAAAGGCGAAGCTAAATGACGTTATGTAGGAGAGTGGAATTATGGGACATGTCGTTTTCACCATCCAGAGGCGTATGGAGATCACCCATCATGTTCATGGACAAGGTAATGAATGAATTTTATTTTATGTCATCGTAATGAATTAGCTTGCAAGAAACGAAGAATGTAATGCTACGTTAGCCCGCGACTGATATTGGACTTTGTGAATTGATTTGGTAGCGTATTGCTACACAGTTTTATGTGTTTCAAACAGTCATACAGTCGTCGTTTAAAAAGTAAATTTGAACGAACCCACAGTATTTACAAGTAACGTTAATGGCTACATATTTTTGTGCGACATGTACTGTATTTCATAGGGTAACTGCATTCATAACTATTCAAATAATCTGTGCATGAGTATTTCGTGTACAATAAAATTTTCTTTGCTTACCTGTCTATTAAAATACATGCGAGAGCCGAGTCTCTGTCGAGTCCAAGTTTGTCGTGAAGCTCTCTCCATTTAGAAAACGCCACGCCGATATTAATCCTTGTTTTATTTCTTCGTTTGTCCATAAGCCTGCTTGCCTCATTTGGCCTACTTTTACGCTTTTTTGGGTTTCCTTTACTCGCCAAAGAGTAATCATGATCCATAATAACAGAACAACAGATGCTGCATCCCAGATGCTGTATAACAACTTCCGCATTTGCGTGTTGCCTTAGTTTCTACAACCGGAAACTGATGGTAGTACGGATCAGCGGATATTAAGTCACTAATATGCGACAGAGACAAGGGACGGGCCATTATTTTAAATAGGAATTTCTCTGGATTTGCACATTCTTGGAAACATTTGGGATAATGTAAGTACACAACTGCATGAAATACATCACACTGTGCAATTTGTTTTGTTATTTCATAACAAAATTATTCCATATTGTGGCTTTAAACTGCTGCATAAAGCATGTGATCCGTGGATGAACTGTAAGCTTTCACTCTGTCTCTAGTTTTAGTGCGAACGCGCTCTCGCTCTCTCTCCAGTATCTGGACGAGTACAATATTAAAGCGCATTCTCGCTTGCATCTACACTTAAAGCGGCCGTAACACACGCGGTTTCTGCCAATCTCATATTAATCTTGAGTACCTATAGAGTAGTATTGCACACTTCGTATCTTCGAAGAGTATTTAGTTAGATCACATTTATAAAAGACAGATACAGCTGTACGATTATTTCCGAAAGCATACGGCGCATGCGAGGGTAGGCTGAACTAAAGCATGTGCGCATCCATTGCCAACAAAACACAGACATCAGTTTCACTCACCGCATGCGGTTCATGTCCGGCATCTTTTAGCACTGGGACGGCTCTATATATCAGTTTCAAACGATCTCTAAATCCAGCGTTATATCCACTGTTTATATAACATTCATCACCCAAATGCAGTGAACAAACAAACACCTGAACTTCGCGAACGTATGCTCTCTCTCTCTCTCCTGCACACAAGTGAAAGTGACGTCTGCGCATGCTCCTTCTCCTGCTCTCCTTGCTGCCTCGTGCTTTTCCTGGGATAATTGTCCAATAAGGGACTAAGAAAAATTGTTACGAAACAGTTTTATATGTTCGAAAAAAACTTTCCGAAACCTGTACGATCGCTGGGGGAGTGTATCGAGCACAGAAATACTACGTAATACGACCAACTCGTTTTTTGACAAGTTGACCATGTTAAGCATGAGAAGACAGCATGTTTAACATTGTAAAGAAGTCAGAATGCATGAAACACCGTTGCATGGCAGCTTTAAACTGCTGCATAAGCAGCAATGTTGTGTTGAGTCAAAGCGCAAATGACGCAATCCACACGTCCAACGCTTCCAAACACGCACTACTTCACAATTTTGATGCGCCGCCCACTCATAATTCAGTAACACATTTAAGAAGACGAGAGAAAGTCAGTCGAGGTACTTCATGGTCGCCACCTCATAACACCTGTCACATTTACAATCTGATCTCTAGTAGTGTTGTCATGGTACCAAAATTTCAGTAGTCGGTACCAATACCAGTAAAATTCCACGGTTCTCGGTACCAATTTCGGTACCAAAGCAAAACACCAGTACATGCTAATTGAAACACAATTTTATTAATCAAGCTCATTGTTAATATAAATGTATAAAAAGCAATGCCATTTTGTATACATGACGTATAAGTTAATTGTTGCTGAAACTGTTGTGTGCTTACTGGCGTCTTTCATGCTGATGAACATCCTCCTCAGTCTGCTGCTGTATAAGACAAATAGAATAAACTTCAGTAAGTCAACTGACTGAACAAACATGCATATGCAATATTAGAACAAACCTCAGTTTTTATACTGCATTTACACAAGATTACTTATATTAAGGTAACTGTATATTAAAATAATAAATGCAACAGATAGATTTTTATTTAGTTTAAATGTGTTTTTTTAAACCTAATAGTGTTATCTATCCAAGACATACACATTGCTAGTCATACAGTTAGTATGCTAGTTTTCTAGCACATAGATTTCAGATAGGCCTAAATAAAACAGGTACTGTAAACCCCATCCTGTCCTCCCATTTATTTTACCACATTACAGTTATAAAAGCATTAAATGGTTAATAAGGACACTTGACTGGATTAGCATTGGCGCTAACAAATTAACACGCAAACAGGGACGGTTATTTTAACGTAACCTTTAACTTAACATATGCTACAACATTCATAATGCAAACGCGAACAGAATTTGAAACTTACCGCTTGAACTTGTTAACTTAAATCCGGATGCTTCCTCGTTTCACCACAAAACTCTGTTCGTTTTCTTCGTGATATGACTTTAATCTGAAGTATTTCTGTGCGCATCTCTTGTGGATCGGAGCCGCGCTTATCCGCTCATCACGTCTTATTGCGTCTATAAAAAGTTTCCGACTGACAACCTGTCAGACAGAGCATCAGTCCCCGGTTGACCCGGTACGTCGGTGGTACCGGGTCTTATGAAAATTAGGTACCGACAACTTTTTTATTTTTAGGTACCGACTTGGACCCGAAGTACCGGTACTTTTGACAACACTAATCTCTAGAGATCCAGTTGTCAGCTGTTTACACGAAATGCACGTTTATATTAGGGATGAGCGATATGGCCCTAAAACTCTATCACAATCATTCCTGGTATTTGTTGCGATAACGATAAAAATGACGATATATCCATAACGCCATCCACCGCTGTTTTTTGCGTCAAGTGATAGTAGCTGCATGTAGTCTAGACCCTCAGAAAAACAAATATTATCAAAAAGTAAAACTTTTGTATCAAACAGCTCCTAAAATATACCTACAGTATTTTTGTAAATATAAAATATAATAGTGAGATTCGACTTCAAAAGGTTGTAGTAAAAAAAGTTAAATGAACTAAAGCTCAATAAACACATCATGTCATACCTAAAACTGTATATATTCTATTGTTGGGTGGAAACGATCGATCGCATCACGCTGTCAATCACTCTCTCTTGAACTGTGTGAACCTTCTCTTCTCACAGAAACACACTGAATCTGTCTATGACTCGCGCTACAGAAAGAGAACAGAAAAATGCGTATAAAAGAAATCTAATTAAATAATCCATGATTTTATATGCACTCATATACTTATATGCGCTCATAAACGTATTTAAAAATAACGTAATACAAACTCGCATTTTGTACTGTATGTAAACAGGCAGCAGTGCTGTGCACACTGTGAAAGCACATGTGGGCGCGAGCTGCGCACGGGACGCTCCGTTCATCCTGTATATAACAGGCAAGAAATCATATTAAACAATTTGCGCACGCGCGCATAACATCTAACGAATGTTTAAATAAATACTTTTAGCCAAACTAAATGTTGTGGTGTACGTATTATGACTATTGACTTATGACTACGTACTTAACGAATACTTAACAAACGAATTAAATAAAACGAAAGTGAAACTAAACATTAACTCGGATGCATCTACAGTGCCAACCTAAACGAGATTTAGAGCTCGTCTTTTAGTGCAAACTCTTTCTCAGCTTCACGTCCGCCCTCCGCTATACCCATTTTCGCTTCACATATGAGCTGTGAATGGGACTCAAAAATAAATACGTCATCAACTAGAATTTATCGTTTATATCGCAGGAAGACTAATTCCTATCGTGTGGGGAATTTCTACCGGTATATCGCAAACAAGATAATATCGCCCATCCCTAGTTTATATCATATTTATTTGCTATGCATGCTGTCATTTTTTAAATCATGATGTTAAACAATCTGTTAAATTAATCTGTTGATATCTTCAGGGTACGTTCACACCTTTATTTTTATAAAATTCCTTAACCCCTTATATAAGCGCCCCTATTTTTTAGCATTTTATTGATTGCAAAAATAAGTTATTATAGTTATGATTAGATTATATAATAATAAAACTATGATGAGCATTTATATAAGATGATCCGAAAAATGATCCGATCTGTGACCCAAAATCCGTAAAATGATCCGAACCGCGAGTTTTGTGATCAGTTGCGCCACTATTTGATATGAGGGATAGGCCTTTGCAATATTTTCCCCAAAATCATTTTTATTCTCAAGTTTTTGTTACACGCTCATTTAAAACTAAAGCCAACATGATTAATAAAAGTAGTTCATACAGACTTAAATTATATTTTGAAGGTTAATTAACGGATGAATGAAAATTTCCTGTTAATTTACTCAACCTCAGGCCACCCTTTCAGATGTTTACCCCAGAGGTTGCACTAGACTCTTTCATTGTCTATCATTTTGATGGACAGGCTCGTAAAAAATCCATCATAATAAATTTTTACCCGTCACTATTAGGGCTGTGCAAAAATATCGATACATGTAACTATCGCAATATATTTTTTTTCAATAGTGTATCGATAGTGATACCTCTACTATCGATAATTTTTTTAGGGCTGCAACTAACGATTATTTTAATTGTCGACTAATCTAACGATTATTTTTTCGATTAGTCGACTAATCTAACGATTTTTTTTATCTAATAAAGATTTTTTGGATTAATCCTTTGGCAAACTTTGCAAATAAACAATAAGTTCTAGTATTTTCTTACATTATAAAGCAAATCATACTTTTTACATAGTTTATAAATAAATATTGTCGTTTTAACATTTTAATCCGTGTTTACATTAAAATCACCATCTTCTTTTAATTAAGTAGTTTTAATTTTAAAAGTAAAAAAATACTGATTTTGTTATGTACTTAAGTACTGTATTAAAGGTAAAAAAAATGTTTTATTGTACTTATGCTTTTTGTTGTCCTTATGTTGTTCCAATTGCTTCCATTGTTTCCCTCATCTGTAGGTCGCTTTGGATAAAAGTGTCTGCTAAATGACTAAATATAAATGTAAAAACATTAAAAAATGTGTATATGAAATACTAGAGCATGATATATGCTCTGTATTTTTTTCCTACAAGTAATATCCGACTCTATTTTCAGTCTCATAATTTAATTGAGTAAAAGTAAAATACTACTATCTGTCTCTGTTTATTGTACAAAACTATCACAGAATAAAAGATTCTAATGCAGAGTGGCGTTAAAGCGAGCCCGCGCACCCGGAACTCAGAATGATGCGCTTAATGCATTCACTTCGTTATTTACAGTTATGCGCATCCCGGACGCACAATGATGCGCTTAAAGCACCTACACCTTCTGAAGTCCCGGGGATCATTTTGCTCCCCAAAGTAAATAATAGTTAGAACACAACGAGAAGAGATGATATGTTACATGTTTAACACATAGTGCGTTGCATCAATCCGACAGTATACAGTTAAATCAGAAGTTTAAAAAGAGTTATTTCGTATGAAGACACAACATATTCAGACCGCTTCCAGTGCTTCTAATAAGCTAAGCTATACTCAGCGAGTAACGTTAACTCACAGTCTCTAGCAAAATACATTTTAAACAAAAACATAGACTATCATCTTGTCATTATGAAGAATAATGAAAACATTGGAACATCTTGGAAAGAGTAGCGTCCTGACCGTCACCGTACACACGCATGCTGACTGGAGATTGACAGACAGCACCAGTGGAGGTCAGAGTTTCTTAATTATGCTATATTGGTTTATTCCTCGCATAAAGCTATCGAATGACATAAAAAGTGCATTGGTGGTTTCATGATAGTCAGTCCTTTTTGAAGCTTAAGAGTAATTTATGCAGGGTCACAATCTGCAACGGTTCACATACACTAACTTACACTAGTACAATAGCGTTAATGTAAATCATTAATGTAAAGCGTAGTTTTACATTACAAAAAAGTAAATTACAAAAATGTAATTTATTATTGAAAATATAATTTATTATTGAAAAAGTATGAAAGTCTACATCTACGTTCCCCTCTCCGTCCGTTTGTGATTGCGTGTCCATGCTGTGATGATCGCATTCCGGGGGTAACGTTAGGGGGAATTCCTCCGTCCATTCACTAACTTACTGCGTCCGAGGCTCTCGATCGCTTTTTGTTGAATTTATACTTTCTCTTGTTCTGCTGATTAATTTACACACGCCCGGGAACAGAAACTGCTATTACAGCAGATAAACGTAAATAATACGAAGCTTCGACGCACTTCACGCACGTCGTTGTTGCAGCACTATTTTTTTTTAAAAATCATGTCATATACATACGGCCAAAAGTAAGTGGAAGAGAGCATGGTGAAAAATATAAGAACGCTTGGAGCTCTCAGAGCTGATGTGTGGGTGTGCTCTGGTTTTCAAAATAAGTCATGGAGTAACGAGTTATATAAAATAATGCTGTTTGTAGGCTTCGCAAGTCATGACACAAGTCACTTGGCTACTGCAGTGCATTAGACAGAAAGTTTATTAAGAAAAGTAACAATGACATTTATTGTGCTTTCACGGATGTGACACCAGCGCATTTAACTATATGATGAAGCAGGGGTTTTATACTGCCCATGTTCAGTGTTTTAACTGTAATCAGGGCTCAACATTAACGCTTGTCCGGGACAAGTAAATGTTTTGTATGGGCAAGTGTGAGAGAATTTTACTTGCCCGACCGGACAAGTAACTTGAAAAAAAGAACAGTGCGACATATATGTAGAATAATAAGAATATACTGTATGTATTAGACAGAGCTGCATGTTTGTCGTGGTGGTGCTTGTTGTGTGTAACATTAATCCACGCGGAATCCTGTTATTTAAATGTCATCTGGCTGTTCTGCGTGTATGAGTGAATTATGTGCACAGTTTAACATACAACACGAGTGATGGTCGAGTATTTATCTGTGCTGCACTGTATGAGGATATGAACACATGAACTTCATCTCCAGAGTTGCTCTGGGAGTTTATTTTACGAGCATTTTACTGTTTGAGTGAAGCTATCTGCAAACAAGCATCTTCCCAAAGACCCGTCAAAAAAGTCCCGTTAAATTTAACACTCAGACAAAAAATACTGTAGTGTACTATTGAAAATTGACGTGCCCTTGTAGTAAATTGATAAACACTGTATACTATAGTAAAGTACAAAAACAATATCGTAGGAATTTTACCACAGTTTACTATAGTAAATACTATAGTAACCTACAGTAATTTATGTGGACAAATATACCACTGTTGTATAGTAAAGAAGGACAAACACAGAACTTAGAAATATTAAAACAAATTTAGGTAATCTAAAAATGATATGGCCCTAATTTATCTGTATGTAACATTAATGTCTTTTGTCTGCCTATTCATGATGAAATACACTTGCACATTTCTGCCTGTGCTACCAAACTTTAAACCTCTCTAGCACCAGTGCTATGTGCAAAAAAAGTTAATTTACAGCCTTAACACTAATAATAATTACTGCTTGCCTTTGTTTTATAGCAGTCACGGAGAGTAACGGCCTGTAACCAAATTCAGGCGGCCAAAGCAGACACTAGTTAAAATGCTTAGAAGCAAACTTGACCAATCTAAATCCGAAACAATTATATTGATTATATTATATTATAATTCAAATGAAATATCATTTTTTTTATCTTTGGACAAGTAATTTTTGTACTCGGACAAGTGAATGTCAAATTTACTTGTCCGAGGGACAACCACATGACAATGCTTAATGTCAAGCCCTGTGTAATGCACCACAACAGCCAAGTAACTTGCGTGAACCACCTTATTCCCCTGTGCTACCCACTTGAGGGGCGCAATCCACAGTTTGAGAAGCCAAACCTCTGATCTAAAGGTCCATGCATCGCACATCATGGCCACTCTGCAGAGGTAAGGGATGTTTTTACACTTATCCTTACAGAAAACCCCAGCTGGTGGACAGCATGTTGTAGTTCTAGCTCTACTTTTTACATTTTCTATTTAAAGTATTGCAATATATCGCAAATGTGTATCGTATCGAAATACATAGCAATATATTGTATCGTGACCCATCTATTGTGATATGTATCGTATCGGGAGGCACTTGCCAATACACAGCCCTAGTCACTATGGTGCAAGGTAATATTACGTGCCAATTAGCATGTTTGTGACGTCATCGCGACGTACATGCTGCAATTCTACCCCTTACCCTTACACTTTCCCCTACCCCTCCGTTTGGCGCGTTCACGTGAAGGAGTAGGGTGTCTCAATTCTCTTTTGGTTGGAGGAGTAGGGGTAAGGGGAAGGGCCAGATAGCCCTTCAAACAAAATATTTTTCGGGACCTCACTTCAAATGAAGGGCTAAGCGAAATTTCCAACATGGCTGCTCACTCGAGCAAGCAGACCCATAAGTAATTTTTGCCATTAATAAGGATTTTTATGACAATTTTTCATTTTATGTATGTTACATTCAATCTTGTGTTTGTATTTATGGTGATGTTCTTTTAACGTTTGCAAAAGTTTGCTAGCGGACAGCACTGATTGCACGATATTAGAAAATATATTTTTGTCATGTACCCGGTGCATCGGCGCATGTCCTCTGATGTAACGTTAGGAGCTAGCAACGACATATGATGACGTATAACGTGTAGTAGTGGTGTTGTCCCATTTCTTAGCCGAAAATTTGTAACCCTTCCCCTGGCAGGGGCGAGGGGTAGGTGAAGGGGTAGAAAATAGAATTGGGATTGGGCCTTAAGGTCTTTGCACATACAGTCCGAAATTTTTGTATGCGTTTTTTCGTATTTGGCTCTCGTTTGTACGGTGTCTCTGAATTGTTTAAAAAGGCCACTCAAAATGCTTGATACGGATGCGAAAACGCAGAAAATCGAACCCGGTCCGAATTTTTTTATGACGGACGAAAATATTTGAGGCAGTGTGTAAATGTGATTGACACAACGTGAGGTCGTATTTATTTTTTAACGTGTGGAAATTTCGTACGCAAATTTCGGACTCAATGTGCAATGGGCTTTAGTCTACTAAAATCTAAATGGTTTAAATCATTTACTTGGTGTAATTAAATGTTCCATACAAAGATTCGACTGTTTTGACATAATTTACTTCACCTTAGAATGAAATTAAACCAGGTCATTACCTTTATTTTTCAGAAAAGTTCAGTAACTAGATATGCATTGTTGGAACACAGAATATTAGACCATGAATGACATGTTCCAGTTCATTCAATCCCATTTGACTCAAATGACTCGTTAGGGCATATTCATTCAGTTCATTCAACCAATGAAACGCTCTGACAGGGCTCACACTCAAAGGCTATTGGCTCATGGCATGCCTCTTTGAAGAAAGAGCAACACTGTCTTTGCTTGAGACAGCAATGAATGAGAAATAGCTTTCAAAAAGACATATATAAATTGTATTACATTTCTTTAGTCATTCAAACATGTTACATATTTGGTTCGAATGTACAGTTTGACTCACTTCATCACTTCTATAATCAGTAGAGGACTGCGCTGGTTTTCTTTTGGCTGACTTTGTTGCATTTCACGTTATGCGGATAAGTTAACATAGGCATATAAAAACGTTTGAGCTTGCCTTTGTAATGTGTTTCGGGGTGACTCGCCTGCAGTCGCGCTTTGCGGCGTTTTACCGGCAATCGTGAAGGAAAATAAGACGCTTTGTAAACCATATGGAGACACAGAATATATGTCTGTGCTTACCCTCTCCCAGAGACTTCTCACCATTTATATGAGATAAACAGCACATGCGTGCAAGCTGATATCCGCCAGGTGGGACAAGAATATTTTTGTCTCGTTTTTATTAGTTGTTGAAAATGTCAGTATATTTTTATTACAGTTTTTGTTATCATGCATTCATTTTTATTTAGTTATCGTCTCGTTTCGTCAGTGAAAACATGTCGTTATACGTTATACAAGTCGAATACTTTTCGTCTTAGTTTTCATCAGCAAAACTAACACTGGTTGGTTAAGGTCCAATATTCAGTTTCATCGCAGTAGGGATGTTCATATTGACCGTTAACCGATAGTACAAAATTTGATGATTTGATGATTTGAATCAGTTTAACGATTTAAAAGGTATGTTTTTTTTTTTTTAAGTTAAATAATATTGATAATATTTTTTTTAATAATAATTTAATATGTTTTTAAATAACTATTAAATCATACATGTTTTTTAGTTTTCTGTATGGTAAAAAAACATTGCTATACATGTGTTAACTCATGAAGTGTGCAGATGCGTGCGTCCAGGTGTAAATGCCAGGGCTCTAGAGTGCGACCTAATTTCTCAATGGTGCGACTAAAAAAAATGAGGTCGCACCGGTGCGACCAGCCGTTCGAGGGAAAAAAAGTCTCTGCGAAAGTCTCCCTGTGGTTCAACAACAGACATATTAGGCCCATATCGTGGTCTAAACCAATCAGAGATAGTGAAGGGCGGACCCCCCTCTGATTGGCCGTGGTCCAGATATTCCTGTACGTGTGTGTGTGTACATTTGAAAATAATGTGCTGCAGTCGGACAGAGAGGTGAGTAGCCTATAGGCCCGTCAGATAAACAGAGTGGATGTAGCTGCGGATGATGAGAGAAGATGAAAAGAACGATTGACAACTTTTTCGTTAAGTATGTTAAGTTGAGGCCTGATCCGTCCGAAAATCATAACCAATGCTCTGACACGCTAGACTGCGACTAAATGGTCTCATTTTGCGACAAATTTTCCTGCCAGTGCGACAAGTTATTCTTAATGGTCGCACCAGTGCGACTGTCAAACTGATCAATATATAATTTTTGCGTATTATAAATTTAATGCGCAGAAATGTTATATTGCGCAAGCTGCGCATTCAGTCACTCATTTTCGTCTCCCCTCCTTCAACCATTCACTTATCTATCAGTGCCCCGCCCCCAAAGACGTAATTCGCGGGTTACGGGTTAGGGCTGTCGCGGTAACCACTGTATTGTACTACCGCGCTACTGACAAGCCAACCGCAGGGACAGGAACTCAACCGCAGAAACCGCGGCAACCACCTTTTTTGGGGTATAGAATCATGGCATGCTGTTCGTTTTTACACCTTTGCATTGTGCAATGAATTTTTAATAAATGAATGATGACTACAAGAGTATTACGTCACGTGTATCATTTTCCCGCCAACTGTTAGTATCGGGTGTTTCAAAGGCGGAAGCAATGGCAGGCGCTCTGGTCCCAAAACCTAATGTAACGTCGCCAGTTTGGGAATACTTCGGCTTTGAACCGAATGAAAAGGGAGAGCCAGCTAATTTAGATGAGCCAATATGCAAAATTTGCATAAGAAAGGTGCATGTAACACGTGGCAATACGTCGAATTTGAGGTATCATCTCGCTAACTGCCATCCAGCCATCGAAGCGCAGCTGCCCTCGCAAGCGTCAAGTCGCGGAGCAACCTCAAAAAAGACAGCCGAGGCCGGTACCAGCCGACAGTTAAGAGTAGCTGAATCCTTTGCGAAATCTGTCAAATACAGTCGTGAAAGTAACAGGCATAAATGCCTTACAGCCGCTGTAACACAGTATCTCGTTGAGGAAATGGTTCCATTCCGCACGGTCGAGAAACCTGCGTTTAAGTCAATGCTTCAAAAATTTGACAAGCAGTACGAGTTGCCAGGTAAAACCTACTTTTCAGAAACTGCTGTGCCAAAAATGTATAGCATGGTAAAGCAGTTGATAAAAAGCGAACTTATGAATGTCGACTTCTACTCTGCCACAACAGACATGTGGTCAAGTGTCAATATGACACCATATATGAGTCTAACTGTTCATTATCTGAGCACTGACTGGATTCTAAAATCACATTGCCTCGAAACCGTGTTTATGCCCGAGAACCACACGTCGGAGAACATTTTGGAAGCGCTACGGCACGCATTTGAAGAGTGGTCCTTGGATGAAAAAAAGCTGACCTGTATCACCACAGACAACGGGGCAAACATCGTAGCAGCAGTGAAAAAGCTGAACTGGTCGTGGCTGAACTGCTTTGGTCACAATTTACATTTGGCTGTCACAAACGCAATGGCCAGCGTTAGGGATCGCACAGCCCGAGCAATGGGCCTATGTCACACCTTGGTGAATACATTCTCTCATAGCTGGTTAAAGAGAAGAGATCTGGCGTTAGCACAAGCAGAACTTCAAATCCCTCAGCATAGCCTCATACTGGTGAGTTATGAAATATAAACTATTCTGTATAAGCTATTACACTGTTAAATTAATAATGCACTAAAATGTCTAAGTACAGTAAACTTAAATATAATTTAAATTATATTAAAATGACTAAAACCGAGCTGGACATAGTATGTGTCATAACCTTGTTCTTTACAGCGTAGAAGCAATAAATAGGAATATAGCAATGAAATAATATGGATCAATAAAAATGTAAACTTCGATTAATCAACTCATGCCTGCTGCTGGATTAAATGCATTTTTCGTTAAATATAATGTAATCAAAGGAAAATGATTTAAAATTATTAAAAGTTAAGATAACATTTAGGCTAATTTCAGCTCAATGTACGGAATGATTTAAATTTATTTTTGTTACGTAAAAATATACTGAAACGAATAATAATTGAAAATGTAACCTAAAGTCAATTTTGGGAGTTCAGCGATTTAAAATATTTTTTGTTCAGCGATTTAACGGCCAATACTCTGTTTAGGATTGCGCTACGAGATGGGCCTCCAAACAGAAAATGGTGGAAAGAATTTTGGAGCAAGTCCCTGCTATCAGAAGAGTTTTGGATGACCGGCGACACCACCATCTAAATCCAAGCTGGCAAGATATTGCTGTGCTCGAATCCGTGAATGCAGCACTGAAACCCGCCGCTGAGTTTACGGATCTGCTGTCTGGCGAGAGCTATGTGACCGTGTCATCAGTCAAACCCGTGCTGAAACTCCTTACAGAGGACATCATTAAACCATCAAACGAGGATACCACACTGACATCGGACATAAAGCAAAAAATGTGCAATGTTCTCCTGGAGAAATACGAACTAGCTGCCTTGCAAAAACTTTTGGCAAACGCCTGTTTTTTAGACCCTAGATATAGGGGGGATCATATTTTTGACACTGGTGCAAAATCCGCAATCATCGAAGAGATGCTGGGAATGTCGGAGGAAGGAAGAGGCGGTGCCAGTGAATCAGTGGCTACAGACGAAGGGCAAGCTGAGGTGCCACCTGCAGCAAAGAAAAAGACTCTTGGAGACCTGCTGAATTCACGGACAACCTCCGCTTCAGCGTCCGTACCTAGAAGAGTTCGCTCAGATAACGAGCTTACGTGCTATTTACAAGAAGATCCAATAGACTCTAACGCAAATCCACTCTCCTGGTGGCGCGAAAACCAGGGCAGATTTCCGATGCTTTCCAAAGTCGCTCGCAAGTACATGTGTATTTGTGCGACCAGCACACCATCAGAAAGAGTTTTCAGTGCCGCCGGAAACATTGTTACGCCTATACGTTCGTCCCTGACACCACATAAGGTTTAATATGTTAGTTTTTCTAGCACGAAACAAGGACATGATAAGCCAGGTTTAAATCACATTCCTTAACGCTCAAGTGAGCTTTTTTATTTATTATTTTATTTATTTTTCCTGTACTGTATTTTCATTTACACTGTTCATCATCACTCATGTGATACTTGAGTTCTTTCGTTTTTCAGATTGAAGGCATGTTCTTATTGCTGTGTTCGGCATTTTGCATTGGACAAAAAACATTTTATAACCCCTTTCTCTGTCATTTAAAAAGTTAATTCTCACGTGACATAATAGCCTATTTATTTCCATTTTATATTTTTTTGCTGTATTTTGACTTAAACAGATTTTTTATGTGATAGGCTAATTTAGTTTTTCAGAATGAAAGGCATGGTCCATTGTGTTCTGCATTTAACAATAAACAAAACATTTTAAGGCCAGTCTCTCTGTCATCTCAATAAATCTTTAAATGCACCAAAATTATATGTCAGGTAATTTGCAAAAAAAAAAGGTAGGTGGGGCGGTACAACCGCCAACCGCGCTATTGACCCAGCCATAATTACCGCAAGGGAAATTTCCCAACCGCGACAGCCCTATTACGGGTAAGAGGCGAAGGACCGAAAGAGCAGACGAGTGAAGCGCTCAATCTTGCAACTTAAATAAATATGCAGAATACAAGAATTTCCCCGGCTAAGGTACAAAACAGCAAAGATAACGAAATGTGTTGCAAGTATTGTATGTAGGGCTGCAACTAACGATTATTTTGATAATCGATTAGTTGGTTGATTATTTTTTCGATTAATCGGATAATCGGATAAAATGTAATTACATCTTTTGCTTATAATAAGTAAATCAGATATGGGAAAGTATACACAACTGAACTCATTAGCCTTCTCCCAAAATGTTGTGAATGTCTCCATAATTAACACACCTGGTGAGTTGATTCAGGTGTGTCATATTAGAAGCAACTGACAATAGTCTCTCCCAAACGTGGGAGCGAGGGGACGGTCGGCCAAGGAAATCATTTTCTTGTGCCATGAAAAGTGAGATATTTGTCATTCAAATGTAGTGAAGTACAGTAAAAAGTAAACAGAAAAAGTAATACTTAAGTACAAATACTCAAAAAGTGTACTTAAGTACAGTTCTCAAGTAAATGTACTTCGTTACCCACCTTTGAACTAAATAAACCACCAAATCAGGGTATATAGCCTATTATGTACTTTGCAAAGTGCAAACGCCACAAATTGGGTTTTACTAATATAATCTTTAATTTTGTCATTTAAAACACCTCTCCCCTTTAAACTTTAAAACTGCGCAGCTTGAAGAGATGCATGCAAAACACGTCTGACTTTAAAACTGCGCACCTCGCGCTGCACGGAGAGACATGTCTGGCTTTAAAACTGCGCACCTCGCGCAGCACGGAGAGACTTTAAAACTGCGCACCTCGCGCTGCACGGAGAGACTTTAAAACTGCGCACCTCGCGCTGCACGGAGAGACTTTAAAACTGCGCACCTCGCGCTGCACGGAGAGACACGTCTGGCTTTAAAACTGCGCACCTCGCGCAGCATGGAGAGACTTTAAAACTGCGCACCTCGCGCTGCACGGAGAGACTTTAAAACTGCGCACCTCGCGCTGCACGGAGAGACACGTGTGACTTTAAAACTGCGCAGCATGGAGAGACACGTGTGACTTTTAAACTGCGCATCTCGCGCTGCACGAAGAGACGCATCCACGGAGAACCACATCTGACTTTAAAACTGCGCAGCTCATGCTGCACGGAGAGTCACATCTAAAACGGTAATTTTAAAAGGGAAGAAGATGCGCTTGATTTATAACGGCGCAGCTCGCAAGTGACGTCACAGACCAACTAATCGATAATGAAATTTGTTGACAACGAATTTCATTATCGATTATTATCGATTTTATCGATTAGTTGTTGCAGCCCTAATTGTATGCATGTGAAGCTAATGCAGGAAACACGTGTTTAAACTTTAAGAACTGAACTATTGTATAAAGATCTCTAACAATACTGCAAAGCATACAAAACGTTATACATCACGCTAAATACTATTTATTTGTGAGTCGCTATTGATAGAAGCCAAACGTGTATCAATGCAGCTTTCATGAAGAATAATCACTAAAAGCCTTCAGGTCTCGCGGGTTGTTTGAGATATGCGCGCGCCCTGAGAGTCAGAGCACCAAATACTAAACAGAGTTCTCTTTCACGCCTTCTTACTCTGAAACGGACATATTAACACAAAATAACCTAAAAATTCCCATATTAACAAGAAACCTTGTAAAGGTATTCAGTTTGTTTCGTGACCAAACAGAACAAAACACGTGTTCCAGTATATTGCGCGAGCTCTTAAAGGGGCAGCAGCATAATAAAGATCTCTGTTTATAATGTTCTTCAAACAACAATGGACAGGCCCAAAAACAGTCACTGATATTAAAGGAATTGTGTTCTCTTATAGGAGTCGTTCACAACAAATAAAGGAAGAAAATAGCTTTAAGAAAGATGTGCTTTAAATATGGTAAAGTGTTGAAAGAGAGTTTACATATACAATAAAAATAATTCAATCATAAACAATGATTTGTATTAATTTCTAATTGATTTATTAATGTATTAAACACATTTTAATGAAGTTTTAGTGATTCTTTTTTATTACCTCACCCCACGACTCTGGTGCTATCAAATTAAGGGCTGGTGCCACCAACTGAATAACTTGGTAGCACCAGCACCTCTCTCAAGTGTTAGTCTAGAGCCCTGCTTTCTTGTAGAATTGTGCTTCAAATAAAGAACTTTATGTTGACCAGATTGTTAGTTAATCATTTACAAGTCAATATTGCCTATATGGACAGCGATTTAAAAAAAAAAGTGAACTTGTAAAACTGCGGTGTTAAATGCGATGCAGTCGAAAATTTGGGTGCACCTAACTTTAGTGCTGGTGCACCTAAGAAAAAAAGTTAGGCGCACCAGTGCAACCAGTGCAAAAAGTTAGTCTAGAGCCCTGAATGCTCTCTAAAACGTTTTCGAGACAGATTAAAATCCAATCACGCAAACCACTTGACGAAACAGGACAAGTGTAATTCATCTGATTGTTGAGGCCACATTTGTCAGGGCTTTACTCCTCCTAACAGAGTGCACTGTCAGCCTTGCTCAAGCTCAAGTTCTTTTGTTTTAAATGTAGACGCATGACAGTCACGCAACAAGCTGTGACATTCTCTGTTGGTCACTGCACAGATAGACCAAGAGAAAGACGAGATGCGTCGGCAAAGCAAAACCTCAAGCTGCGAGTTGTACCGGCAACATTTTTCTACTGCATAAAAGCTATGGTTTATCTACGCTAGGGCTGGGCGATATGGCAAAAAAGTAAACTCGATAGTTTTTTTCTATATTGATCGATAACGATATTTATTTCGATATATATTTAATTAAAAAACTGTATTTAAAATAATCTATTTTAAATACAGTTTATTAACAAATGTTAACCTTTAACCAGTTAAAATTCAATTAAATTAATGCACTGTTGCAACACAGAGGATATTAGGCCATAAACAACATGTACCAGTTCATTCAGTCTCATTTTGACTCAATTGACTCGTTAAGTAAAGGGAGTGTTCATTCAGTACATTCAACCAATGAAAGGGCTCCGTTACTGTGTACATTCGAACGCTATTGGCTCAGCACCTGCGCACATACATAACGCTGCAATAATGTCTTGCTCGAGTAGTGGGATTCATTCAATGCATTCAGTGAACCTTAGTCTTTCAAAAAGACATCTCACATAAACTGTAGTACATTTCTTTAATCATGCAAGCATCTTACATACAAGGTTCAATATTTTAATGTGCACACAAACTCACTTCATTACATCTCTAATCTGTACAGGGCAGCGCTGGTTTGTTTCATATGCACCAGCTCATGTTAGCAGATATGTTAACTATGGATATAAAAACGTTTGTGCTTGAGTTTCGAAGTAACTCGCTTGCAATTGCGCCTCAAGTTTGTTTTGTTTAACCGGCGATTGCGGAAAAAAAATAAGACACTTGATAAACCGCGTGATGACAACTCGAGGTTAGTTTCACCTTTGTTTCCGCTTCCAGTAATGTTTTCCTCCTCATGTTGAGTTTTCTTTGCCAAGTGCAGTATGAAATGGACTTTGTACTTTGACGCGCATGATAAAAGCAGCACGCTTGACTGACTGTTGTTGCGTTTATTTCTGCGTCCTGTTAGACTGTAAGATTAATCCATATCGAGTCAAAATGCCAATAGTTTATCATCGTTTTTGAAATACATTCTATCGCGATTCGATATGATATCGTTTACCGGCACAGCCCTAATCTACGCGCTTTACCTGATGAAAGAAGTCACTGCAACACTGGTTTGTGCGCGTGGCGCGCCTATGTGTTTGGCACTTGGCGGGTCCGGAACTAATCCCCCCCCAGTCCGTATCCGCAGATTGATGATCTGCATGAAGTCAAACATACCTGATATTATCGGACATCGCAATGATTTTAAAGTCGATTATCAATCTTTTTTTTTAAACACATCACCCAGCCCTACTGTCAACAGGCTCCAGTCTGTCCCCACAACACGTAAACATGTTACTTTATTAAATAAAAACTCTAAGCTTTTCGGATTGTAGGCCTGCTATTTTTATTTGATGAAAAAACTTTCTGACGGAAATAAACTTTGGCGGTTCTGCTGTTTTCGTTTTGTAATAATTTGTTAATTAAGTTATTTTCTTGCATGTTTATTTTATTCTCTGGATTTATATTATTTTAGTTTTTCTCCATTGTCCAAAACGCTGCAGGTTTGTGAAAATGTGATATGTGAATGCAGGTGCTGTTGTTGATCTATTCGTTATGCTGCTGTTTGCATGTTAAAATAAATCTGTGACATTTTATTTTTAACGTGTCACAGACCCTCGTCAACTGTAGCTGCCGCTCATTTTGAAGGCTGAATGAGACGCAGCATGTATTTTTATTTAATTCCAATTTATTATTAAAATCTTATCAGGTAACTGTTAATGTTCGGATAACGAGCGTCGGTTCTCGGTTAGGGAAATTAACCGAAATGAGCATCCTTACATCGCAGCTTCAAAAGGCTCTACACGACACCAGACGATGAATAAGGGTGTTGTCTAGTGAAACGATTAGTCATTTTCCAAGAAAAATTGATTGCACTTGTGTTTTCCAAAATATCAATATTTCGATACTAGGGTTGCGCGGTAAACCGGTTCTGGAAATTTACCGGTACATGTTAGATTTCAAACGGTTCAATACCAGAATTTTGCTCGTTTCAATACTTGAAACACTGCTGTTCCAAAGTTCACCACTATGCGGCAGTATGCCACAGACCTGACGCAGAACCGGCAACATAGAAGAACAAGATGAATCGTGCTACAAGCACTTGTGCGACCATTTAAACTGAGACACTGAGTGATTTATTACAAATTCGGCTCTTTCTAGTTTTGCAGAGAGATCTTTAGATTGTTTTACAATGTAACGTATACTCTACATCAGGGGTTTCAATTAAAGTTCCAAGAGGTCCAGTCTTTATACTTTCTTCCAAACGGAGGTCCGAACAATATGTTTTTTTAAATAACAAAAATAAATATTTAATCAATTTAGCCCACTTGGATATATATATATAAAAGGTATGATCTTTTATCAGGCCATTTATTTTATATTTTGATATCCACAGTATGTTAAGACTTGCATAGACTAGTCGAGTAGTCGACTACTTCAACCACTAGTTGGCGCTGTAGAAGCCAATCGACTACTCGCGCGTGCATTAACCAGAAATTAATTCATTGTTTTGTTTTTGTTCTGCGAATGCAAAGACCATGATCCACACTCCAGTCCAGTAGGTGGCAGTAATGCACCTTAAGTCGCTTTGCCAACTGCCAATAAACTCTAAAGAAGAATATATTAACTTAAAAAAATGGCGAACATCTCCAACCGGCACAACACATCAGATGTGTGGAAGTACTTTGTCAAGGATGACAAAAATAACGTAATTTGCCAACTCTGTAAGACTACATTAAAGTATAACAGCAGTACGACTTCTATGCACAACCATCTGCGATCGAAACACCCAACCACAAAGCCAAATGTTAGTCAGGCGAACACCATGTCCACGAAGCAAACGAGCATAGGTGAATTCTGCAAACGCCCGATTCCAGAGAGGAGAAGACAGGTAATAACAGATTTGCTTGTGGATTTTATAGTAAAGGATATAAGGCCACTGTCTGCAGTTTCAGGAGAGGGATTCAGGGGAATTATCAACTTTTTTGAACCCAGTTACACAGTCCCATCAAATGCTACACTGTGGAAAATAATTGGCCACAAACATGACTCCCTGAAAGCGGACATTGCGTCAGAAATGAAAGGCAAGAACGTCTCCCTCACTACTGATCTCTGGACTTCTTGCACCATGGATCCATATATAACAATAACGGCTCACTACATTAATGAACTATGGGACTTGAAATCAAGGGTGTTAGGAACCACTATCATGCCAGGGAGACACACTGCATTCAACATTGCACAGAAGCTCACAGAAACCATTAATGAGTGGGAGTTACGCGTATTTTGCTCAGTTCATGACAATGCGAGCAACATGAACTTGGCCATGGAAATCTGTGAGGCACTGCCCTATCACCTTGGTTGCAGTGGACACACATTGCAACTTGCAATAAAGTCAGGTTTGGATTTACCTGTTGTCTCGAACCATTGACGCTGCGAGACGTGTCGTCAGTCACTTTCGTCACTCTTCAGTGGCAACCCGCGCTTTGAAAGCACGTCAGGAGCAACTTTCCATCAGAGGGGGAAACTCCAAAATGATTGTGCTACTAGATGGAACTCCACGTTCGTTATGTTGGATCGGCTTTACGAGCAGAGAATCCCAGTGCAAGCTGTACTTGCTGACGAGACGGTAACTAATGTCCAGTATCGAAAATCTCTGGCAATCAAGTCATCTTGTTGGGATCTGATTGAACAGCTGCTTCCCATACTGAGGCTGCTGGCTAAGGCGACAACAATCATGTGTGGGGAGCTGCACTTCGGACTGTCATTTCTATATCCCGTACTTCTCAATCTGACAGAAAACACACTACGGCCCAGCGTGGGTGATCTCGCAGCCACTCAGGCGTTCAAAGAGACTGTTTGGAAACAGCTGGTGATGCGGTTTAAACTGGATTCTGATACAGTAGCTAAATCTATTCCTATTAGCGCGTGCATGTTGGATCCACGGTTTAAGAGTTTGCTGTTTCTACCAGAGAAAACCAGAGAGGAAGCCAAAACCCATCTCTCCGATTTATTGCATGACAACGAGACAGAGCATTCAGAAGCTTCAGGTGAGTTAATAATCCATAGTCGACGTTATTTGATTTTTAAACTCCTCATGTTCCGTTTTTATGAATATCTAACTGTCACAACAGGTGAACAGGAGGGTGCGGACTGCGATGTGGCAACCAGTGCGTTGCCCATTGTGCCTAAAAAAACCAAGGCTCGAGGCTGACCTCGAGGAGCTCTTTGGATGTCACTACAAAAGCCGCAATCCTACGTCAAAGCGGCCAACTACCCGTGAAGATGAGGTTCAAGATTATTTTCAGACGCGGGACATTCCCACCATGGGTAATCCTCTCTAATGGTGGGCATGTAATGAACACTGGTTTCCTCGGCTATCCAAGCTGGCTAAATCATATCTTGCTGTCCCTGCCACCAGTACACCAAGTGAAAGAATTTTTTCCTTGGCTGGCAACACCGTCACGAGGCAAATATCAAGCCTACATCCCTGTCATGTCGATGCGCTTATATTTCTTAATGCAAACCAGCGATCCAAGAGCTCGACCAAAGACTGTGTGTGGCAAGAGGACGAAAACAATGACGGCGATGACTTGTGTTAGTCTATTTCACACATTCTAACCGGTTAAAGTAAGATTCAATTTGTTATTGTTATTACTGTTGGAAACTTATTAAATTAAATGTACTCATGTTTTAACTGTTTTACAAATGTTTTAATTAGTTTTATGAATTCAGTGAGTATGTATGCACATATACGTAATTTGGAAATACGACGTAAATGTTAAGATTGCAATGCTTCTAATTGCTCTTTCTGTATGTTACATATATTGTATATGTTAGAATAATTATAATGTTTTTACAATTCATGCATGTTACATAATTGTTGCATATGAATTCGTTAACGCATGTTGACAATAACTAGGCTATGTTTTGTCTTTTTCGAACTGGTTGAAGTAAGATTATTTTTTATCTTGTTAGTACTGTTAGAAACTTGTTAAATATGAAACGAAATTTATTCATGTTTTAACTGTTTTACTAATGTTTTAATTAGTTTTATAAATACAGTATGCATGCTCATATATTTGCAAAAAATACGACGTGAATTTTAAGATTACAATATTGCGTAGCTGTTACTTTCTGTACTTTACAAATATAATTAATATATGTTAAGTCATGTTACAATTATAGTGTTTTTTCAATTCACGTATATTTTGAAATTGTTGCATTAGGCTATGGTGTTTAATAAACTCTTGTTGACACGAACTATATATGTCTTTTCATTTACGGTGGTATACCCCACGAGTAGTCGAGTAATTCGAGTATTGTTTTGATAAGAAACCGACTAGCAAAAATCTGTAGTCGTGCAACCCCTACAGTATGTATGTATTGTAGGCTCTGTGGCTTTAGGGGAATGCCCTCTTAAGTCTGATCATTAATATTTGTAAATAAAAAAGCTATAAACAACAAATTTAATGTAAGATTTAAATTGCTCTCATCATAAACAGAAAACAAAGTTACTTACTAAATTATCCTTTCCATGCCTTTCATACCAGAACTACTTCTATCTTTAAATTCCCAGTTAGAACAAAATGTGATCCTGCTTGTGAAAACCCAGCGAGTATTTTTACTGTTTTCTACATAAAATCATCCTACAGAATATTCTGTGAAAATATAACAACAATATCTTCAATATTGACTGAATAATGCCATTTCAAAGATCAAAATTTTAGTTTTGATGCTTGTTATTTAATAATTCATTCATTTATGAGACTTTAGCCTGGGTTTTCACAGGGACACAAATGTTTACATGCTGATAAATAATGCTAATGATAAATGTAGGCTAGATAAAAACGTTATGGTTCATAAAATATCGCAAATCTGGTTGAAAGGTTGGAGACATATAGCAAACAGTAAACAGACTGACAGAAACAAATACTTTAATATTGCTGCATTTTGTTTACTGTTGTGTCTCCATTTATCTGCTCTGCGTGTCTGCACTAGTGTTGTTAAAATAAGCACGTGTCTGCTGCTCTTCATGCGGCACGTCTTTGGCGGGAGAAAAGCAGTGCACGCGGAGCGGAAAGGGTTCAAATGAAGCGCGTTTATAGCTAAGATATATCACAGGATATAGCGACAAAAGATCAATTACATAAATGTTCCTGAGAGTACGCGTGATGTGATTCTGCGTTGTGTAGACGCATGGCGCAATTTAAACAACTGAAAGAGTCCAAATTTTAAATGTCTTGCGGTCCGGATGAAACGAAGCAAAGGACCGGATCCGGCCCGCGGTCCGCCAGTTGACGATGACTGCTCTACATGCTGCGATTCGTCTGTACATCCCCATTCAACGGCATTATTCGCATATATAACATTATCTCTGTTCCAGACATCTCAGTTAACCTACTAATCATCATGAAGTTCTCTTTCGCATCTTGTATATGTTCTTATACTGTCAAATACACACGCTGTTATGTCAAAAACAAAAGGTTTACATAAACACAGTTTGTTATGTTTTAAATGTATATCCGCATCAAAAAAGAATTTGCCTTAAAGTGATAGTAAGCTAATACATCTGTGTCACATATTAAAGAGAAAATTAAACTTTTGTCGCATTATTTAGAGTCATTGCATATTTATTTTATACAGTGAAGACTGCAGTGTTTTATTTTTATTGATCATTCAGTTTTCATATTGAATGCTACTGTTAAATAGACCTACTTCAAACATTTAATTGTTGTTCAAAATTGTATTGTTCATATTTGTGGGATTGTGGTGATAAAAAATAATAATAATAATACAGTGTAAAAGTGTAAAAATAAATTGTGCTATATAAAATATGCATTAAAGCAGTTACAGCAGTCTTAATATTTTTTCAAATAATTTATTTTGGGGCTGGTTATTGATCACCTATGGTACCGATATTACCGGTATTAGATTCTGGTACTGTACCGAAGCCAAAATGTTGGTATCGAGCCAACTGTATTCGATACCTGCTGTGCGTTTTCGCTCTCTCTTTTTCCCGACAGCGAGTTGACACACGCCTCCTCTCACAGACTTGACTTGTTTGCGTCAGTTAAATACTGTTCATGTTACAATTATGTCCAGTGTGGGGTTGGGAATCGCTTGAATTTTATCGGTTCCGATTCCAATTCTCCTTATCGATTTCGATTGACTTAATTCGGTGTTGCACAGACCGAGCGGCATAAAAGCATTGCAGGACAGACTGATCCATATGCTTTTAAAACGCTCTGATGGAACATTGATGTCATATTACGATAGGTTTCTGAACTTTCTCTCTCCCTCACACTTTAATCAAAAGAAAGGTCGGAAGACAGAATCTATGTTTCACGTGGCACGTTCAGAGAATATTTTTTACCTGAATCACAGCTGGGTGTGAATTTGCTCAAAAACATCTTGCCTTTTCTTCGAAATTACATTACAAAGGCAGCACAAACGTTTTTAAATGCCAATGTTGATTTATCCGCTGACGTGAGCTGCTGCATAACGTGATATGCAAAATAAAGTAAGCCAAAAGAAACCAGTGCTGTTCCGATCAGAGAAGCGATGAAGTGAGTCGTACTGTATATTAAAGGTGCCATGAATTAAAATCACAATTTTAACCCGAGCTTTTGTTATATAAGAGGAAATCGTATTCACGCGAACATCATGTAAGTGTCAGAACTGAAAACGCCCTTGTTACTGAGATTGCATCTGTTATTGACACCTGGCCCAACGAATGGCAGGTTCTGGAATGCACCTATCTATGACGACATTGATAGGTTGAACCCCACCTCCAAAGAAAAATATCAACGACTACTTCTCCAGCCCCACCCACTGGTTCGCGCGAGCATGAGCCAGATAGAGCTAGCAAGCAATAAACAAACATGTCGTTAAAGATAGCTAAATATTGTGCCATCCCAGGTTGTGGAAGAATACAGTCGCTGCATAACCTTCCTTCGGATTCTGATATTAGGAATGCGTGGTTAAAGTTTATTTTTAAAGATATTCCAGCTCATGTGGGAAAAACATGGAGCGTTTGTTCGTTTCATTTCTCCGAGGATTCCTTCGTGAACAAGGCACTGGATTAGTAGAGAGACTAAAATTAAAAAGCAGTGCTGTGCCGTCCATATTGGATCCGATAGGAATGGCGCAGCAATCTTATGTGAGTAAAACATTTTTGTACTATGCGTCACTATTGCTTTGTTATTGATCGCTTGATCTATGCAGAGGTTGTCTGTGATCTTAAGCCTGTGCGAATCGGGATCTCTGTGATTTGGCGGACTCATATATCATTTTTCAAGGTTTTATCCACCATTTGCGAATAATGGAGGCTGTTTGAAGTGTTTTGGTATAATTTCGGGTGCTGGGTTATATCCATAAGTTACCGGGAGTCTCCCGTTTGTTTATTTATCATGGAAACTCGTAACATTTGAGACCCGCGATCGCGGTGATCTTTTGTCCGGTTCGCGATCACATGTCTTAAATGCTGACAGGTACGGTCATATATCATTAAACGCAATACAACTATAGGCTATACAAACTATACGCAAAGCCTTGCCATCACATCTGCGAATGCGTCACATGAAATACTGATGTGGGGAGGTCATTTATAAATCACAGGAGGTCTCCAGATAATACTAATGCCGTGCGAAAACTGTGAATGGTGCTAATGTGTAACCTAACGTTACGTCTCGAAACAAATTCATAGAAGGCTCCAACTACGCAAACTGCTATCTAATCAAAGCGGTGGGCGTTTACTTCCAAGTGTCTTCAATGCGGCACGGCCATTAAAACCGAGCGTTTGCAGAGCTGGCCTCAAAACCTGGGTAGAAAATAGCCTATTACTTATTGATTTTGATGATTTTGAATGAAAAAACCACGCGAACGTCATAAGTAGACCTAATACAACAGTATAAAACAATAAACAACACCACGTCATCGCACCTTTAAAAGATCGAATGACATGCTAAAAAACAAGCATGTTATCTGCATGATTGAAGAAATGTTATACAGTTTATGTAGTATGTCTTTTTGAAAGATTTTTCTCATTCATTACTGTCTCAAGCAAAGACAGCAGAGCTTCAAAGAGACACGAGCCAATAGCTCTTGAGTGTGAGCTCTGTCAGAGCGTTTCATTGATTGAATGTACTGAATGAACACGCCCTTCACTGAAGGAACGAGTCAATTGAGTCAAAATGAGACTGAATGAACTGCTACATGTCGTTCATGGTCTAATATTCTCTGCGTTACAACAATGCATATCCAGTAGTTATGGGAGGGGTTGCGCTGCCAGGACAGTCTCAAAAAACACACACACACATCCAAGCTGATTCACACGTGAGTGACGATTTGCACATTCACATAACAGGATAAACGTGTACATTTTAAACTTTCGAAATATTTGCGCACAGTCGTATGTTTGCGAAACGTACTTTATGAGAAAATAGTTTTGTTTTACGCACGTGAATTGCTTTTTGTAAATGTATATGTATACTTTGTGCACGTAAATTAGGTTTTGTTCATGTGAAACTGTTTACGCATGTGTGTATCTTGTTTTACGCGTGAATAATTAATGAGACTAAAATCGCTCCATACCCATCCTGCGTCAGGAGTAAACTTGAATCCTGATCAAGCACATGCAATGCATAAGGTACACATTGTAGACGTGACGTTGTAGACATGACGCGCGGTGCTGTGCTTCTCGTCCTGTGGCCACTGCCGTTTTGAAGTCTCCATTCATAATGAGGTATTTGTGAAGAAAGTCTTGACTAAATGTCGTTGGGTTCATGGTGTGTGCAACAGCCATGATGCACATTTTATAACGGATCATCTAGGGCTGGGCGTTATGACCAAAAATGTATGTAACGGTGTTTTCCAGATTTATACCGGTTTCCTGGTACATGCCGGTATTTTTTAACCACATTTTCTACTGATTGAGAGAGGAAATAGTGCTGTTGATTGACTTAAAATGCCCTTTTACTGTCATGGTGACAGTGACAGTATCCCCTATAATAACTGCAAAGTTTAGACTTCTTTAACAACTGAATAGCATGCGAAGGTAACGTGCATACATAATATTTCAGCAAATAAATAGAGAACAGGGCTCGAATTAACTTTTTTCCTTGGAAGCACTGGTGCTCCCAACTTCAGGAGTTAAGAGCATCCACCCAGAAATTAATAGTTGAAAAGTAGAAAACAAAATCAGAAGAGCTTTATTTCAGAAGAGCAGAATAGTAACAATTGTACCATTAAATCATGAATGTGTGATGTCTGTTGTGTTTTTCCTGAAATCATATTTTTTTAATCATAAAACAAAGGCTTAAATTAGATATGCGGGAGGAAAGCGATCGCATCACACTGTCAATCCTCCTTACTGACCCTTATTTCTCATCATAGCATATAGAGAAACAATTCAAACTAAAAACACATTGTGTTATATGCTTATATTGAGCAGATATGAGGGGAACACGATCGTTTTTTGAAAATGTTTGTTGGTGAGTATATTTAATATAAAGTAATGAGAACTTGCAATTGCTACACTTGTGTTGCTGTTCAGCCGCGAGGTGCGCGCTCCCATTGCGACGGGGAAGAAATATTTAACGTTACCGCAAGACGCACGCAAACATCCAAACGCCTCCGTTTAGCACGTTTATATAGAAAAATTATGATAAAGTAGTGCCGCGGCATACAAAGACGCATTCTGTAGTTGTGTCCCAATTCGGGGGCTACAACCTTCTGAGGTCGCGGACTTAAAAACGAGGACTTGTTTTTCAAAGCACGCAGCATGAAAAGTCCAAGAACCGAACTGAAATGAGACGGTCTAGCCTCGCGGAGGATTTCCTAATTGCGTCACCTGCTGCTCATGTTGCGTGGCGACAGCAGCAGGCCACAGCAGTGACGTTTCAGACATTTTTAAACAAATACGGAGCCAGAAAAAATATATTTTATTTTAGAGAATATGACACGTTTATGTAGATTAAAACAGCCCAACAGTATATTAAATTAACCAACCTTAGAAATTTAAAACAATAATGCACCAATAATGTTAATGAACAACATCATATATAATATTAAAACACTGAAATAGACGTTTCAAAATCGTTTTTGTGAGTTACATACTTTTATTTAACTAAAGTTTTGAATGATTATTTAACATTTTCAAGCCGTTACAGGCGCGCAATGAATCTCGGGATACCCAAAGCTGTGAAGGATACATTCATTCTATCCTTAAAAACCCACGGAAATAAGGTCACATTTTGGGGCTGCATTTTAAGCAACCTTTGAATCGGGACACCCTTACCAGCCTTCAGTCGCGCTGCTGTGACGCAATCTGTCTTAAAATGCAGCCTTCAAAGCACGCAGGCTCCGAATTGGCACACAGCCTGTGTGAATGACCGGTCACAGTGCAACAGTGAAAAGGGACCCCACTGAAACAGTGTCGCGCTGCGCCGCGTTCCGTACGTTGTTTAAGCGACATACACCAGTAATGCGGTATATTAAAAATTCATATCATAACAAAAATACACACCGGTATTAGGTATGAACCGGTATATCGCCCAGCTCTAGGATCATCTCATTTCGTCTTAAAAACACGTTTTGTCGGAAAATAAACACAAACCAGTTTAAACAGTTGTAAGTGTCAATTTCGAGGACAGAATGGCAAATTTCATAGTTTTTTTATAGCTAAGAAACTGAAGCATACTGTATGAAAGACACTGAAACTAACTTAAAGGTTAGAGAGTCGGACTCGTGACCAGAAGGTTGCCGGTTCGATTCTCAGGGCTGGCGGGTAACGACTGAGGTGCCCTTGAGCAAGGCACCTTACCCATACTTGCTCCCCGGGCGCTGCAGTGATAGCTGCCCACCTCTCCGGGTGTACGTGTGTTCACCACTTGCTGTGCGTGTGTTCACTACTCTCTGGATGGGTTAAAAGCAGAGGTCACATTTCGGGTATGGGTCACCATATCTGACTAATAGGTCACTTTCACTTTAAATGGTTCTTAATGTCAACTTGCAGGAGAGCATGGCAAATCTTGTATAAAGTTTTGACAAAAAAGTGGAAATGCAGTCATACATAAAATTCAGTGGACGTTAATAAATTAATATTATTCATTTAGATGAATATGTTAAAAGCAGGCTTTCAAGAAAAAAGTGTCAAGTAATGGGAGGCCTGTGCCCCAGTAGAGCTTTGAAGATCTCAGAACACATGTAATATGTTCCTGTGTAGCTCAGTTGGTAGAGCATTGCGTTAACAACGCAAGGTTGTGAGTTCGATCCCAGGGAACACACACTAATGAAGGACATGTATAGACTAAAATGCACTGTAAGTCGCTTTGGATAAAAGCATCTGCCAAATGCGTAAATGTAATATTGGTTTACACCGACTTCTAACCTCTTTGCGCTTCATGATGTCCAGCTATCTTCTGGTTTTTTAAAGTTATTCTTTCAGTTTAGGACAACAACACCTGGATTCAAATATTATCACATTTTCATGAACATGCAGCATTTTGGACAATGGAGAAAAAATAAAATAAATAAAAAAATCATAACAGGCAAAAAATCACTTAACAAATTATGACAAAACGAAAACACAGAAGAACTGAAGTTTTTTCGTCAAATAAAAATAGCAGGCCTACCTCAATCCAAAGCTTGGCTAGTTTTTATTTAATAAAGTAACATGTTTACATATTGTGGGGACAGTCTGGAGCCTGTTGACAGTTAGACCGGTGGCAGAAACACCTTTTCAGAAGGCACGGATGTCCCGGTAATGTAGAGATGTAGAAACCTCACAAAGCGTGTTTCAAAAAGGGCACTTGGCAGGGCTCTAGACTGCTACCAAATGGCCAAATGCGAGTATTTTTCCGGCCGATGCGACCAGTTTTTCTTAATGTTCGCACCGGTGCGACTGCCAAACTGATCATCAATGTATATCATTTTTGTGCGTTGTGAATTTAATGCGCAGAAATGTTATATTGCGCAAGCGACGCATCCAGTCACTCCATTTTGTCTCCCCTCCTTCAGCCATTTGTTTATCTATAAGTGCCCCCGCTCCCCAAAGACATTATTTGCACGGGTGCAGAGCCTGTGCTGTGTAAAAGACGCTTTTAATGCTATTGATGATGAAGCGGAAGGACCAATAGAGCGGAGATAAAATAAATGTTTTTCCTACAGAAAACAAGAATGTCAGAGTGCAAACTACTAAACTGAGTTCTCTTTCACGTCGTCTTACTCTGAAATGAACACATAAACACAAAATTACGTCAAAATTCCCATATTAGCAAGGATCCTTGTAAAAGTAGTCCGTATCATGAACATAAACAGTTGGGAAACAAAACGCATGTGACATTAGATTCGTATATCCATATACTCACAAAAAATGTCCGTATACTCACTCTTAAAGAAGCGGTAGCATAATAAAGATCTCTATTTATAATGTTCCTCAAACAACAAAGGACGGGCCCAAAACACTCACTGATAATAAAGGAATTAAAGGAATCGGTAAGCCCCTCCCCTTGAACATGGATGAGCCTATGGCAGTTGAATATGAGTTGCACAGGGACTGGAATTCGGGCAACTTTAGGTTTCAGCGCCATTGAGAAACACACTATCGTTAATGTCATCTGCTTCAGTATAGTATCTCTGGCTAAAACCAGTGAGTCCATGTTAACGTACAAACCTAAAAGCTAACGGTTCTAACAGCATGTACATTGTAGGTCATAAACCAAGGTCTACATTTCAGTGTCTCTCCATATTAAACTGGTTAAATGTAAATTAATTTAATCTTTTCCTGCGGTACATGAACAGTTGATCCGAGATATTGTCATCTGCGATCGTGACGACCGTAACATGAGGCTTCTCCCGCTTGCATTGGTATCTGTAAACCCTCGTATCCAAATTAAATTTGTTATCCAACATATTTATTTTTAAATTGTTTATAGATCCCTCAATGGCATATTTAAAGGTGTCATGAACTAGGCTTGTTTATTGTTGTATACTGTTGTATGAGGTCTACTTATGATGTTCACGTTGTTTTTACATTCAAAAACATCAAAATCAATAAGTAATGGGTTATTTTATACCCGGATTTTGAGGCCGATTCGACAAACGCTCGGTTTTAATGGGCGTGACTTGGAAGTAAACGCCCACTGCTATGATTGGATAGCAGTTTGCGTAGTAAACTTAGTTGGAGCCTTATGTGAATTGTTTAAGACAAGTAACGTTAGGTTACACATTATCAGGACATATCAAGCAATCTCTAACAAAGAAATAGTGACGCATAGTACAAATATGTTTTACTCGCATAAGATTGCTGCGCCATTCCAGTCGGATCCAATATTGACTGCACTGCACAGCACTGCTTTTTAATTTTAGTCTCTCCGCAAATCCAGCGCCTTGTACACAAAGGAATCTGTGACGAGGGAGGCGTGACGAGAGCCGTGGGAGGAAGAAGCGAGGCCGGGACGCGATTGATAATGTGTCAGCTGGGCGTCATTCCGGCCTCATGTCTCTCACAGAGGAGAGCTGCAGCGTGTCGGGGAACCGGACCAAATTTTTTTTTTCTGTTTCCTCTCTCCCCTCTCTCGACCCTGTCGTTCCTGGTGCTTCCGTCTCAGTTCTCTCGTCTCGTCTGTCCATACCCCCAGGCGCTGGGGCTGTTGAGACTGGCCGCCGGGGGGGAGTAAGCACAGTCTCGTGGGTGCCCCCCGGCCTGTGAGGGGCGATGGGGGTATGTGACGAGACCCGTGGGAGGAAGAAGCAAGGCCGGGACGCGATTGATAATGAGTGTCAGCTGGGCGTCATTCCGGCCTCATATCTCTCACGGAGGAGAGCGGAAGCATAAAAGGACGAACGGCAGGAGAATACGGCGAGAGCGGACCGAGCCCGGACATTAGTTAAGTTTTAAGTTTGTTTATGTTCGTGTTGCCGGCAGTCGTCCGCGAGGGGCTGCCGGCTTGTTACTTTTGTGTTTATGTTTGTGTGGCCGGCAGTCATCCGTGAGGGGCTGCCGGCCTGTTTTATTGCTGTTTATTGTTTATTTATTTTGAATTAAAATGTTTGCTTGTTTGCCGGTTCCCGCCTCCTTCCTTCCATTTTATTGAGCTATATTACAGAATCCATGGTGAAATGACGCGAACAAATGCTCAATGTTTCACCCACGTGAGCAGGAACGTACTTAAAAATAAACTTCAACCACGCATTCCTAAGATCAGAATCCGAAGGAAGCGACTGTGATCTTCCACAACCAGGCGCTGCACAATGTTGCATGTTTGTTGCTTGGTCGCTCTAAATAAAAATAACAGTGAAAGAAGTCCTCACTTTTGCACATATGACACGGGTCTAGCCGCTTTCGAGAGCCCTTCACTAAAGTGACAGGCTTACCAGATCTTCACAGAAAAATAAGCAAATAAAGACAAGACAAAAACAAACCTTAAAATGCAAATGTTTATATATTTTAAAATCTGCAACAGACCATTTATTAAGACCTAAGTGCCGAGGCTTTTTGATCTAAGACCAAACAACAAGCATAAAGGCGCTTATTAATAACAAACATGGAAACACAGCAAAAGAGCGCTGTGTGATGTAGCCTTCCGAGCATAAACACAACACAGCGCATATCAGCAGTTTAGTTTACTGTAAACTGACGGACAAAACGAATCTTTAGCCGAAAAATATGTCGCTATGGTTACCAGTTTGTCAATCATCACAAATGCGGAAGTGTGTACTATGTGTGGCTAAAGTCATTCGCGAATCAGTGGGCGGGGTTAGAGTAGTAGTCGTTGATATTTTTCTGTGGAGGCGGTGTTCAACCTATAGGTGCATTCCAGGACCTGGCGTTCACTGAGCTTGGTGTCAATAACAGTTGCAATTTCAGTAACAAGGGCATTTTCAGTTCTGACACTTACATGATGTTCGTGTGAATACGATTCCCTCTTATACAACAAAAGCTCAGGTTAAAATTGAGGTCTTAATTCATGGCCCCTTTAATTTAGCCCAAATACTGAAATTGTGATTTGAGGAACAACTTTGAAGCTAATCCTCACGCAAACAAGCAGGTTTTTACTTATGGTTTCTGAGGGATTTCCACTAAAAATAAAATAAATCCACTCCTGTCTCTTCCGAGGTTAGGACTCTGTGCAGTGACTACATTGCATATTGTCCACGAACTTTAGCCATGGCGTCACATACACCGCTGTCGCTTGTGAAAACAACAATGGCGGCAGTGCCGTGGGTGGAATTGTGTAGATTAAGGGGCGGTAATATTATAATAAGAGCCTGTGTCTACGTCACATCAGGGGCGAAATCTGAATGGCTTGATTTCTCACATGCTTGCAGAGAAAGGCTTACCAAAACAAAGTTACTTGGATCTTGTTTTTCACGTTTTCTGGGTTGCTAGATGCACCGGGGACCTGATTATAGTACTTAAACACAGAAAAAAATTGACTTTCGTTCAATGGGTCCTTTAATATGGCAAATGTGTATTTATTAATGTATGTGTTTGTTACGGATATATTTATATACAATTTTGTGTCTTATTGATTGTTTGTTTGTTTGTTTGTTTTTACTCTGCTCACATATAGCCTACTGGGCTGGGGACTCAGGTTGAGCGATGCGAGTGGGCGTGGCTTCAACGCCAACAGCTGACATGGCCCCAGCGTTAGAGAGTCCTGCTTATTTTTCCATGATTTTGATAACTTATTTTATTTACTTGGATGTTTTTCTTCATTCAAATTTGGCTGGGTGATTAATAACACACTTTTCTGTGTGTGACAAACTCAAAACACATAATTCATTGTCACTTTACTCTGACTTTAAATCATTTCCGCAAGACTTGCTTTAACAATGCGAGAAATCTCGCACTTCATCTCGGATCAAATAATGAAATGAATCCACAAACAAATTAACCAAATAAAACCAAGACGTGAGACAGTCTGTTTTTATTCTAGAATTTAGTTTCACAATCAGCAGTGCCTTTTCTGTCTTTTGCTGAGCCCTGTTGAGCATCGCACACTGGAATTTTTCTCGACCAATCATGTTCCTCGCATGTTGTTATTGAAACGGCAGGTCTCTGTCATTGATTAGCTGTGAAAAAGGTGCTTGACAGGACGTTTTTTCAGAAAAGCTGAGCTTGGATGCTCCATTGCGTCATCGATCCCCCGTTTTAGCCCCGCCTAAAAAATCCTGAACAGAGATTTGGTGAAAAACTGTTTAACGGTTTAACTCCACAATTCAGTACTACATACTTCTGAGTCTTTGTAATGTGTTTCAGCAATACATTTCTAACATCTATATTGTGTTTAGAAACAATTCTCAGAATTCCCTTTACCCAGACTTTAAATTATGCACAATCCTGTGCCGAAATTCAAGCCATTTTATACTGTAATATTTTATGCAATAAGAAATCTAAATATATGCAATTCCACACTGATCAGTAAAAAACAGTACTAGGATCGGATCAGATTGGACGATACTTACAATTCAGGTGTCGGAATCTGATCAATAAAGGAAAAAGTGGTATCGAGCCACCTCTAGAAGTATGATCATACGTCCAAACAGTCAGTAACTGTGACAGGTGTTTGGAAACGCTGTTTTTGTACTTGTTCACTGACGAATCGGCTGTGGTATATGGTCAAGTGAATGAGCTGGTTCTCTGCCACTCACTGGACAGAATAGACGCAGAGAAGAGAGGCCATCCCACGTCGGGTAAGCCAGACCTTGTGTTTACGGGGCACAGGTGACATATTTTAATGGAATGAAGCTCTAGGTTTTTCCATAAAAGTTGCTAGATTTGTCGGTATGTACCTTTTCTGGGTTTCTACGTGGGGTCTTGAAGGTGGTACAGCTGATGCTAAATCCGCTAAATTGGCAACAATGTGTGACCCGTGTGGGTGTGTGATGCGAACCATTTGGGCGGTCTTAGTCATCACACCACGAACTGACGTAGATTTGTGGGGGTGTGGTTACACGAGGTGTTTCAGGCAGGTCTGGGTGAGCATTCGCTTTTAGATAGAATGCATCTTTTGTTCCGACGCTTAATTTTTTTGCAATTTTACGTGTCTAATACATGCATGGGCAACTTATAACACACCAAAGACACAGAAAAACACGTGTTCTAGCCATATGACCCCATTAAGACATATAATCATTGTAGTTTCATTTTTACCTTGAAATATAACGGTTGCTTTTCTGAAATAAAATCTGAAATAATCAACCTCGATGACGTATGCAGTGGACAAATGAAAGGACGTGTCCGATAAATGGCACATATGGTCACCCTTCAGGGCTCTAGACTAACATTTGAGAGAGGTGGCACTGGTGCTCCCAAGTAGGGATGCACCGAAATGAAAATTCTTGGCCGAAGCCGAATAAAAATTAAACACTTGGCCGAATACCGTACATGGTTTTTAATTAGAATTTTTGTTCACTATTTGCATAAACGTAATGGTCAAAATGTGCTTTTTGTAATTATCATGTCTTGCTTTTCAATAAAATACAATATAACTTAAAATAAAATTGAGCAAAAAAAGTCAACAATTTTTTTTTTGAGTGAATAGCCTATATTAGGCATATAACTGACTGCTAAAAGAATGTAATGTACGTTACTCTGTACCCCTACAACAAAACAGTTCATTAAAAAGTGTCATTCAACATTAGGCCTATAACATAAAAATATGAATAAATGAAAACTGTTGGATTATTATAGGCTACAGTGCCACCAACTGAATAACTTGGGTGTAGGGATGCAACGAATGTTCGCCAACCGAACATGTTCAGCCGAAAATAGCAAAAAAGGCATGTTCAGTAAAATTTATTGGGCCATATCACATATCCTCTCTCGTCGTACAATCATGTCGCTCGTCCTTTTATGCTTCCGTAGCTCCTCCGTGAGAGATGCAAGACCGGCGCAACACGCAGCTGACACTCATTATCACTCGCGTCACCGGCCTTGCACCGTTCGCTCACGGCTGTCGTCCCGCCTTCCTCGTTACAGTGATTTATAACGTTTTGTATGCTTTGCAGTATTGTTAGAGAGCTTTATACAATAGTACAGGGCTTAAAGTTTAAACACGTTTCCTGCATTAGCTTCAAACAGGGTTTTTCCGTGCTCAAAATGAGGCGAATGTGGTGCCATCCTGACCTTGACATATTAAAAGTTATAATAAAATTAGATGAAAATGACCATTATTAATTTATATAAAACTATTAAAAATATTAAGTTTTATTCAACCAAACAGAAATGATTTTTTTATCAAATAAAGCTTTTCTATCATTTTCAACTAACTTTTCAGCCCACAATAGCCAACTGAATTAACCAGTCTTACTAAATGAGCAAAGCTCATTCACATCTTGCATTCTCTGTGGTTCACTTAAATTATTCAATGATCTCTTATATTCGTTAGTGACTGAAAAGTTCAATAGGTTAAATGAATCTGTTCAAATGAGTCATTCGTGTGCGAGTCGTTTTGAACGCAATGTGCATTCATACTGGCGAACTTGCTGTGTACAGTATACGCTGATTCAACGATCCAACTAAAGAGCTAAAGACATTACAATGATGGATGTCATGTTAATTTAAGACATTTCAAGAAATTAAACGTACTTGGATGCAAAACAAACAGCCGTGAAACACAGCTAGCTCTTGTTCTGCAACTCTTTTTAGCGCCTCAGTGTGCTTATAACGAAACACTGTGGCGTAATGCGCAACTGCAGTTACAAATGACAGTGTTAAATGCACGCAGCATTTCTTGTGAAGACACCTGACAGAGAGTCTGAGGCAGAGGTGGGTAGTAACGCGCTACATTTACTTCGTTACATTTACTTGAGTAACATTTTGGAAAAAATGTACTTTTTAAGTAAAATTAAAAGTGTGTACTTTTACTCTTACTTGAGTAAATTTCTAATAGAAAATCTGTACTTTTACTTCGTTACATAACTTACATTGCGTGACGTTCCTTCGTTCCTTCATTTTAAAATATTCTTTTTAAAACGCGTTGTTTATTTCAAGGTTGTCGTCTCTTTTTACGGGCATTCCCGAGTGATCGATTCTTTTGAGTCGATTCTTTTGAAAGCATTAATTGAACAATGGGCAAAACCACTTGAATAGGCTAATGAATCAGTTCAAATGATTTGTTCAGTTCGCAGCACGATCTGAATCATCTGAAGCAGGATTACTCACTCCTCGTAGCGCGAATCTTAAGAAGACGCAGAACACAAAGAGCGTTGGATGAAGTGGATATTAATCTATATCTATACAATCAAAACTGCAAATGTGTCATATTGTTTGCCAGCGGTGATATATGCCCGCCATATGCGCGCACCCGCGCGACCTGTTCGTCAGACACCGCAACATGCGCGTTACCTGTCAGACACAGAGACGTGGGCTTGCAGAAATATACATTTGAAGAACAGAAGGAAGAAAACTTGTTGATGGGCGTGTGGTTCACTGTTTACTGTTTGTTTACAAGTAAGAGCGTTTCACAACACACACGTGACACAACACGAGAAAACATGAGCTTTGTTCAAAAATGTGTAATTCATTTAAGAGAGCACTGCAGATGTTCTAGATCATCTTAGGAAATGCTCTGAGTTTAGTTCATGCTTTAGTTTGACATGGTCTATTATTCTAAATAAGTTGTGTAAACTACATTGACATCCGGACTAGATGAAATTTACAGAAATGCTTGTCTCTTCTGTGTCTGTCTATTCTTTAGTCTCTCTAGTATATTGCAAAGATATCTGCTTATGATAATTAAAAAGATTGATTAAAATGTAATATTAAAATATTGGCGTTAATATTAATTTTATGTAGTAGGCCTATATAATCAGATACAAAGTAACTAAGTAACTAGCTACTTGAGTAGTTTTTTCATTGCATACTTTTTTACTTTTACTCAAGTAATTTTTTAAATAGTGACTTTTACTTTTACTTGAGTAACAATTTCTCTAGTTACTTGTACTTTTACTTGAGTAAAGATTTTGGCTACTCTACCCACCTCTGGTCTGAGGCCGCACGACATTTGACGGAGGCGGCCGCCTCCAATTTCTCTATGCAGGAAAAACCCTGGCTTCACATTCATACAATACATACAACACTTTCGTTATCTTTGCTGTTTTGTACCTTAGCCGGGGAAATTCTTGTATTCTGCATGTTTATTCCAGTTGCAAGATTGAGCGCTTCACTCGTCTGCTCTGTCGGTCCTTCCGCTTTATCATAGCATCAAATGCGCCTCTTAAACCACCGCATTAGGTATTTGGGGGTGGGGGGTGGTTGCAATGATGGATAAGTGAATGGTTGAAGGAGGGGAGACGAAAATGAGTGACTGAATGCAACGCTTGCACCATATAACTGGGCTGCAACTAACGATTATTTTGATAATCGATTAGTTGGGCGATTATTTTTTCGATGAATCGGATAAAAATGTAATTACATCTTTTGCTTATAATAAGTAAATCAGATATGGGAAAAGTATACACAACTGAACTCATTAGCCTTCTCCCAAAATGTTGTGAATGTCTCCATAATTAATACACCTGGTGAGTTGATTCAGGTGTGTCATATTAGAAGCACCTGACAATAGTCTCTCCCAAACATGGGAGCGAGGGCAGGGTCGGCCAAGGAAATTTTTTGTGCCATGAAAAGTGAGATATTTGTCATTCAAATGTAGTGAAGTACAGTAAAAAGTAAACAGAAAAAGTAATACTTAAGTACAGTTCTCAAGTAAATGTACTGCGTTACCCACCTCTGAACTAAATAAACCACCAAATCTGGGTATTTAGCCTATTATGTACTTTGTAAAGTGCAAACGCCACAAATTGGGTTTTACTAATATAATCTTTAATTTTGTCATTTAAAACACCTTTCCCCTTTAAACTTTAAAACTGCGCAGCTTGAAGAGATGCATGCAAAACACGTCTGACTTTAAAACTGCGCGGCACGGAGAGACGCATGCACCGAGAGACACGTCTGATTTTAAAACAGCACAACTTGTGACCACGGAGAGACGCATCCACGGAGAGACACGTGTGACTTTAAAACTGCGCACCTCGCGCTGCACGAAGAGACGCATCCACAGAGAGACACATCTGACTTTCAAACTGCGCAGCTCATGCTGCACGGAGAGACACATCTAAAATGGTAATTTTTAAAGGGAAGAAGATGCACTTGATTTATAACTGCGCAGCTCGCAAGTGACGTCACAGACCAACTAATCTGATTATTATCGATTTTATCGATTAGTTGTTGCAGCCCTATATAACATTTCTGCGCATTAAATTTATAATACACAAGAATGATATATTGATAAGTTTGGCAGTCGCACCGGTGCAACCATTAAGAAAAACTTTTGAAAATTTGGAAAATAGAGTTATGTTGTTTTTGTGATGTCTTGATGTGTGCATGGAACCGTATTGGACAGCTAGTTGTCTCTCACATCACCCTGTTTGACTGTATTAAGGTCCAATGCATAAAGCTGAAGGCAAACCATGGAGCAAAATTGCTTTGTAATGTTATGTAGGGGTGCAATAATTATTAAATTTGACTGATGATAGGGCTCAACGCTTTTTTCTACTGTCCCGGTCGGGCAAGTGATTCAAATTTCCACTGTCCCTGCCAAAATTTCCACTGGCCCTGCCAAAGTTTCCAATGGCCCCACAACAAAAAAGTAATAAATAAATAATATTGTCTAGTTATTTGTTTAGTGGTGCAACAGATCACAAAAATCACGGTTCGGATCATTTTACAGATTTTGGGTCACGGATCGGATCATTTTTTCAGAAGTGCTACGAAAAATCGGTCTATGCTAAGAATAAATTAGCCAGTGTAGCACGTGTGCAGTACAGTTTGTCAGGTGCATTAGACAGAGCAGCGTATTTGTGTGAAGTGCGTTCGTCGTTGTACTTGTTTATGTGTGACATTAATTAATGGGGCACCCAGTGCTCGACATTAACGCTTGTCTGGGACAAGTGAATGTTTTGTATGGGCAAGTGAGAGAGAATTTTACTTGCCCGACCGGACAAGTAACTTGAAAAAAAAAACAATAGTGCGACATGTATGTAGAATAATAAGAATATGTGCATTAGACAGAGCTGCGTGTTTGTATGAAGTGCGTTTGTGTGGTTGTGCTTGTTTGTGTGTGACATTAATCAATGGGGCATCGCACTGTCCATGTAACTTGATGCGGACGCGGAATCCTGTTATTTAAATGTCATCTGGCTGTTCTGCATGTATGTGTGAATTATGTGCACAGTTTAACATACAACACGAGGATTTATCTGCGTCTGCACTGTATGAGGATATGAACTTCATCTCCAGAGTCGCTCTGAGAATTTATTTTACGAGCGTTTTACTGTTTGAGTGAAGCTATCGGCAAACACACAAAAACTCAAGCGTCTTCCCGAAGACCCGTCAAAATAAAAGTCCTGTTAAATTGAACACTCAGACAAAAAATACTGTAGTGTACTGTAGTATTTGCTATTTAAAATTGTAGTGCCCTTGTAGTGAATTGATAAACACTGTATACTATAGTAAAGTTTAAAAACACTGTAGTATCTAAAATTTTTACTGCAGTTTACTATAGTAAACACTATAGTATACTACAGTAATCTATGTGGACAAATATACCACTATTGTACAGTAAAAAAGGAAAAACACAGAACTTAGAAATATTCAAACAAATTTAGGTAATCTAAAAATGATATGGCCCTAATTTATCCATCTGTATGTAACATTAATGTCTTTTGTCAGTTACCTGTCTATTCATGATGAACTGCACTTGCATATTTTTGTTTAATGATGACAACAGATGATTTATACTTGTGCTCCTACTGTTTGGCCTGTGCTACCAAACTTTAAACCTTTCTAGCACCAGTGCTATGTAGGGAGGCAGCGATTACCGAGGTTCACTATTAACCGTGCTTAAAAACGTCACGGTTAATCAGTCGTAAAGGCTCCGTTACACCGTGTGTTTCTGTTGCACGGAACGGAACTGTTGCAACTTGCACAAAATGAAAACAAAGTTACACCAGTGCTGCACCAGGTCTTAAAGAGCCGTGCTTATCAGAAACACGGAGGCCACGACACACACTAGATTAACATGGAAGGGAGACCAAACAGTGCAAAGGCAAGAACGAACATTTTATATGCCAATGTTAACTTATCCGCTAATGCCAGCTGCTGCATAACGTGAAATACAACATAAAGTAACAGTTAAGCCAAAAGAAGTGTTATAGTCGTATTGTATATTAAAAGATTGAATGACATGCTAAAGATCAAAGCAAGTATGAATTGATTGAAAAATGATTGATGAAATGTAAGACAGTTTCTGTAATATGTCTTTTTGAAAGATATTTCTCATTCAGTCTCAAGCAAAGAGTGCAGCTCTGTTCTTCAAACAGGCATGATGCCATAAGCCAATAGCGCTTCAGTGTGAGCCCTGTCAGAGTGTTTCATTGGTTGAATGTACTTAATGAATACACCCTACTGAACGAGTCATTTAAATCAAATGAGATTGAATGAACTAGTACATGTGTTCATGGTCTAATATTCTCTGTGTTGCAACAATGCATATCCAGTAGTTACTGAACTTTTCTGAAAAATAAAGGTAATGACGTGGTTTAATTTCATTCTAAGGTCAAGTAAATGATGTAAAAACAGTTAAATCTTTGTTTGGAACATTTAATTACACATCATGCAATTCATTACATTACTTAATTTAGCCTAGATTACAGCAAAATGGTTCATATTAGTACATCATTCTTGCGCATGAAATGTATTTTGATTTTGCACCAGTAAATGTGGCGCAAAGACTTAGTCAAAAGAAGAAAACACAGGCTATCACACCAGCATCAGCACTGGTTCGAAGCACTGGTTTGAATACCCAAGACATTCTGTAGAGTTAATTAATATTTCAAAACTGATTTCGCTTCATACACTGTGAATTACAATAACTGAGAAAACTATTGCTAAAAATAGAACAGAGACTTGAGATGTGACTTGGACTCCACCTCAGAGACTTGAGACTTGACTTGGACTTGGACCTCCGAGACTTGTGAACATGTCTGACAGACAGTATTAGTTTGTTTATATTAAAGAGACCTTTTCTATTATTAATTTGTTTTAAAATTGCAGTTTAGTTTTTGTTATATGAAATAAAACATAATTTTACTATACAAAGAAACGTGAAGCATTTAAGAAATAATGCAAGGGAAGTTTGTAAAAATAAATCGTGAGTAAATCGTGAATCGCATCGCATCGAGATCAGAATCGTGAATCGCATCGCATCGTGAGCTGAGTGAATCGTTACATCCCTATGTAACATTAATGTCATTTGTCAGTTTCCTGCCTTTTCATGTGATGAGCTACTCTTGCATATTTTTTTAATGATGACAACAGACGTTTTATACTTGTGCTACAACTTTTTGGCCTGTGCTAAAAAACTTTAAAGGTGCAGTGAACTGGCCGTTTTTATTGTTTTACACTATTGTCTGATGTCCACTTATGACGTTTGCGTGGTTTTTACATTCGAAAACATCAAAATCAATAAGTAATAGGCTATTTTCTACCCTGGTTTTGAGGCCGGCTGGAGAAACGCTCGGTTTGTAAGGGCGGGCCGCATAGAAGACTTGGAAGTAAACACCCACTGCTATGATTGGATAGCAGCTTGCGTAGTTGACTTAGTTGGAGCCTTCTGTGAATTTGGTTAGACACGTAACGGTACGTAACTTGATTTTACTCAAATTTACGGACTTATTTCCCGGATGTGATGGCAAGGCTTTGCGTATAGTTTGTATAGCCTATAGTTGTAGGGTGTTTAGTGATATACAGTATGACCGTACATGTCAGCATTTAAGACCTGCGAACCGGACATAAGATCACCGCGATCGCGGGTCTCAAATGTTATAGTTTTCATGATAAATAAACAAACGATAGACTCGCGGCCAAAATGACCCAGCACCAGAAATAATATCAAAACACTTCAAAACAGCCTCCATTATTCGCAAACGGTGGATAAAACCTTAAAAAATGATATATGAGCCCGCCAAATCACAGAGATGCCAATTACAATTATTACAAATGACTAGAGGTCCCCAGGTAATACTATCAGGGCATATCAAGCGATCTCTAACAAAGCAATAGTGACGCATAGTAGAAATATGTTTTACTCGCTTAAGATTGCTGCGCCATTCCTATCGGATCCAATATTGATGGCACAGCACTGCTTTTTAATTTTAGTCTCTCCGCGAAGACTTGATCAAGGAATCTGCGTTGAAATGAAGCGAACAGACGCTGAACGTTTTCCCCACGTGAGCTGGAACGTCTTTAAAAATGAACTTCAACCACGCATTCCTACTGTCGGAATCCGAAGGAAGGTTATGCAGCGACTGTGTTCTTCCACAACCAGGCACTGCACAATATTTTGCGATCTTTAACGGCATGATGCTTACACTCGCTCTATCTGGTTCCGTGCAGCTTGTGTTCAGTACTGTCATGTGTGAACTAGTGGGCAGGGCTCGAGAAGTAGGCGTTGATATTCTTCTGTGGAGGCGGTGTTCAACCTATCTATAGGTGCATTCCAGGACCTGCCGTTCGCTGAGCCTCGTGTCAATAACAGTTATTATTTCAGTAACAAGGGCGTTTTCAGGTCTGACACTTACAGGATGTTCGCTTGAATACGATTCCCTCTTATATAACAAAAGCTCGGGTTAAAATCTGTAGCACCTAGGGCTGTCATAATTATGAAATTTGTCTGACGATTAATTGTCTAGTAAATCATTGTGATTATGACGATTAATTGTCTGTTTTAGAGCTTTGACATTTAATTCTCATACATTTTTGATTCAGCTTTGAAATGACCATATTGTTCTGAATATAAGACTGTTTTTTTTCTTGGAAAACATCGGAAAATATTTTTAAGGTGTAGGCTTTTACCTGTCAATAATACAACCGCCAAATACTTGTAAATTAAATAAATTGATCAGGAGTGAATTGAAGCCACCATTAAAATGCTATCAGTCATAGAAATGCTTCTATTCTGTTTTTTTCTCATTTACAACACTACAATAAAGTTTTACTTCTGTGTTAATGAAATTTTGGTAGACTAGTTTTCACACTGAGATTAGCCTAAATAATATTAAATTGTACTGCAGGTTATTTTTTATGGTATATGCTTTAGTTTTTATTGTGTTGTGGTGGTACATTTTACAAGTATTACCATGCTTTAGTTACAATAAATACACTAACATATGTAATGTGCAGGCACTACAGCTCCCCCTAGTGTCTTCTATAGAGATGTGCAATAATTGCAATGATCTGAAACCATCGCGATGAGACGATTATTTAATAATCGTGACAGCCCTAGTAGCACCACTGTAGACGTCTGCCCGGTTAACCGAAAATATCTATCACGTGATTTATGCACAACTTGTGAGTGAAGTACGGTAAAATGCTGCTGCATCCGAAAGCCAGAGGGCGCTCTCGTGCAGAAACTCCAAATACGCACTGCAGAAGAAGACCATAACACACGTAGTTCTAGGAAATGCCTAAGGACATGTTTTTATCACTGATCCTCAATCCTCCTCAGGTATTTTCATGATAATAAAGTATATTTATAATGATCATGTTTGACGGGTATTGCTTTTTTAAATGCACATTATAAGCGACTCAAACTCGCACTGCTTTTAGATCGAGCAGCATTTCCTACTGATCCCAGAGACGTGCTTCACGGATAAGCTACGCATCAATAAAATGATCGATACCTTGCATCATCGCAGCCAGCTCGGTTTCAGCAGGATTTAGTGGTAACCGTGGTTAACCGGGCACATGTCTACACCACTGCTATGTGCAAAAAAAGTTAACGCACAGCCCTGGTTTTGCCTATGTAATCTTAATAAATAAGGTTATTATATCATTAAAACTATTAGCCTTACTTACAGAAATTTCAAATGAAGACATATAACCAGTAAGTGATAAAATGAGAACAAGTAATCAAAGTATTTTGTAGCAAATATACAAAAACAAATAATCAGTGTTTGAATGAAATATAGATTAAATTTACTATAATAATTTACTAAAAAAAACTTACTATAAGTTATAATTTAATAAGTCATGTGCTGTTCTGACTCAGGGCGTACTCACATTTAGTTGTTCTCAACTGTGCCCAAGCGCGATTGTCCTTGTTCAGATTCATTTAAGTAATAAGGGATTACTTTTACAAGGATATTTGCTAATATGGGCATTTTGGCATCATTTATGTATGTCTGTTTAGGAGTAAGAAGACATGAAAGAGAACTCAATTCAGTATTTTGCACGTTGTCTGAGTTGCGGCTTTCCGGCCACGCGCATATTTTGCATACCCCATGAGAACAGAATCGAGTTCTCTTTTGCGTTTACTATTTAAATAGCCAAGGCATAAAAACATGCATATTATAAACTTTTGTTACGTTACAGCACTGGCCCGACTGGGCAAGTGACATGTCTGTCAACTTCCCCGAGGGTCTCTCATGCTGGCCCCTGGCCACTGGCCAGTCCTTATTGTTGAGCCCTAAAAATGGTTCCAAACATAACTGCAACAGCGTTTTCATTCAATTATTTTCATTATTGTCATGATGGACATGCCCTGCCCCCCATTTATGGCCCAAGTTCTCGAGTACTCATTCTTCAGACCTATCGAGTTCTCAACCTAAAAAAAATTGTATCCCTTGAGTTCAGTTACACTTCATACGGATACCGTTCCAGCTGTATTTCGCTTTTCTTCTACTCTCTAAATACAAATACATACTCTATTTTAATACAGCTGCACAATAATGCACAATAGCAGAAATTTGTCATTCAGTAAAAAAATGTAGCTGTTTCTAGTTGCCATGAATACTCATTGTCTTCTCCTTGCAGCGGACGCCAGTCACAGGCTGAATCTCTTCTACCTTGCTAATGATGTCATTCAGAACTGCAAGAGGAAAAACGCCATCATTTACAGAACCACCTTCGCTGACGTTCTGCCAGACGCCGCCCTGTTGGTCAAGTTAGTGAATTACAAGTGTGAATGAATGTGATTATTGCAGTGCTTTCGAAATTCTCGCCTCACTCTGTGTTTGTTTTGTAGGGATGCTAAAGTGTGTAAGTCAGTGGACAGGATCTTCAGCATTTGGCAGGAGAGGAACGTTTATCCTGAGGAGTTGATCTCTGAGCTGAAGACCAGCCTGCAGAAGAAGGAGAAAGAGAGAGAAAAGGAAAAAGAGAAAGTAAAGGAGAAAGAGCAGCCTTCTCCTGGTTAGTTTCTGACCTACACACATCCATTTTCAGTTTAGCTGAGCTTTAAAAGCCCTTCTTCATTTTAGTCTGTCCCTTAAGACTTCTTTTAGGTACTTAAAAGTAATAGTCCAGCCCAAAATAAATATTCTGGTACCATAAACTTTCCCATGTTGATCCAAACCCCTGTATACTACAAAAATACAAAGAATACAACGCACAGAACTCAAAGGAAGAATGCCTTTTAACCTTGTTCTGTCTTCCCTTTTCCAGCTCCAGTGAACCCCAAAACTGCCTTGAAATCAAAAATTGTTGCAGAGTTTGTTGTAAGTCATTGTCTCTACTGTTTTCACTTTTGTCAAGTTATTATTTATGTAATTAAATAATGTGTTGTCTATCAGCCGCATGACTTTATAGAGCATTTAGCATTATACAAGCGTTCACTGGAGGAGAGTGATTTGAGAGAGAAACAGTTAGCTGCTCTCCGAGTGGACGTCTGCAGCACCGAGGCCCTGAAGAGACTGAAAGGTAACTTGTCATTTGAACAAAACATTTTAACTGCCTGAAGAGTGGATGGGGAAAAGCGAGCGTGTTCTCTCTCTCCCACAGATAAAGCTGGAGGCAACAAGTTCTCAAAAGACTTTGAGGAGGGAGGTTCAAAACTACAAGAATTTGTGACATTCCTTGAGGGTCAGGTGAAGGCAGGACCCTCGCTGCAGGATGCTTTGGGAAACGCAGACATCTTTTATGAAATGCAGTATAAAGAAGTTAAAATTGTTGCCAATGTGAGTCAGCTTCTTGATTTCCTAGTTAATTTCTTAACTAATTTGTGAATGGAATCCCTCATGGCAAATAAAATGGAAATATAAATTGATTAATGATTAATATTTTAATTTTAATAATAAATGGGAAAAAAAATGTTTGTTTTTTTACTAATTTATTGTCCAGAACTGATCGTCCCAGTCTGGTGGTTTTGAAAAGAAATAGCATGTTTCTTATAAAAAAAACATACAGCCCTAATCAGTGCTATAATCAACTGAACATATATTTAGATTCCCTCTAACCTCTCACTGCTTCTTATAGGCTTATAAGGCTTTCGGCAATCGTGTTTCTGGTCTGAAGCGTAAACTGGATGCTCTAAAGGCCACTCTGCCCAGTCTGGATGACTCTCCCATCCCATCTCCCTCTGAGGACGCCCCCTCTCCTACCGGCTCTGAGTCGCCTTTCCACGGCTTGAGCTCCAGGATCAGCGCGGGTCCCGGGGTCAGAGACAGAGAAAGAGGGTTGGAGCAGCAGAAAGACAATAGAGACATTGAGGACATGGACATGTCTGAGGAGGAGGAAACAACAGCAAACACTAGTATCATTGGTGAGAGACAGCACATGGGATGTGGAGGAAAATAAAAGTACTGCTACTTATTGTTCATTTGATCTATGGGTAATTTACAGATACAAAGAACTTTCTGTTCCCTCATGATGATTTTAGGGAAGGCATTTCAACAAATGCAAGGTCTAAAATATTTCATGACCCTTGTACAGTAATTACATTTTCTCTTAATTTTCAATTGTTTTTATAGATTTGTTTGGGAGTCTTGAAGGGATTCATTTACCATGCCCACTCAGACTTCTTAAATTGCGAGGTTATAAAATAAAAATGTAATGTTTAATTGTGTTGTTCCTGTTGTCTAGTTGATGGGAGGAAGGAGAAATTGTCCAAGACAAATGCAGCAGCCACAAAAAGCTCTCCAGTCACCACTTCCAAACCACCACAAACTTTGGCAACTCCAACAAAGACAGTATCTGGGTCTGTAACCAATCAGACATCCCCTGCAAATACCACACCCAACACACCTGGGCCTGCCCCTGTGGTTAGCCCCTCCCCCCTGCAGGTAAACCTGGCCAACGTGGATCTGGGCAAGATCAGCTCCATTCTGAGCTCCCTCTCCAACGCAATGAAGACAACAGGTGTGTTTCCATGGCAGTTTTTTGTATATTCTGTGTATTTTGCAACTAACTGAAAGTATATTACATTAAAGTACATTGTTTTTATCTTTTGCCTTTTTTATGAAAATGTATAATGTGATTTATCCTGTGGCTGACAGCTTTGTTCAAAACTTGTACAATACTTTGGGAACCAAGGGATCTTACTGTTGTGTCTGTAGCCATTAAAGCTACTTAAGTGTTTTAATCTTTTTTTTCTGACTCAGGTGTCAGTCCTGTGTCTCGTCCTTCCCCTGGTACACCCACTACACCATCCAGCCATGCATCATCCTCAAAAGCTCCTTCAGCCCCTGGTGGCGTTCCCTCATCCAACCCTCTGGCCAGCATCCTGTCCAAAGTGGACATCTCACCCGGGAACATCTTGAATGTTCTAGCTAAATCACAGACTCACAGCTCCAACCGGCAGGGTAGGACACATTACTGGTACACAGTTAACTGAAGCCAACACATGCCGGATTCAAATTAGTTACATTTAGGTAAAGAGGAGCTGTACCGGTGTGGCTAGAAAGTACCAGTCAGGAAGACTGCCAGGATGGCAACCATAATAGTTCTGATTCCAAAGAATATCGAATTTGAGTAATAGAACACAAACTTTTCCCCTACTTGTTAAAAAGCCATATGCTGAATTTTTTTAAACAAACTTTTTGATATGTTTAATCTCTCTTGCAGGTTTATCTTCTCTCCTTTCCTCAGCTCGTTCTGGCTCTCTCAGCACTACAGACGCCCTCCCCTCTTCATCCACATCCTCTTCATCCACTTCAACTGTTGCTCCAACAGTGACCTCCCCCATAACCACCCCAACAACACCGAAGCCCATGAGCAACAATTTCAAGCGAGAGTCTGAGCAAGAGAAAGGTAAAGAGTGGGAGAAGATGAAAGAAAAGGAACGCGAAAAAGAAAGGAAAGAAAAGGAGGCACAAAGTGCAAGAGAGGCTGCTGTTTCTGCTCCAGCAGTGCCCAGCTTGGAGTCTAAGATCAACAGTTTCCTTCAGGGAAATCCTGGTTTTGGCGCACTTGGGCTTGGCCTGGATGATGTGGGAAGCAATAGCCCACTTCTTGTCGGTGGGGATAACCTGGATGGCACCCCTGTCCGAGATGAAAGCGGTAGCACCCCTACCCAGGATGAAATCATGGACACACCCCATGTCCTCAGTGACCCTCAAAGTGCAGGGTTACCTGGAGATCAAAATCTTTCACCTACAGCATATCACAATGATCCCTGGGATGCTGTTATCACTCCACGAGAGAATGAGCGGAAAGACAGAGATTACCGCACACCACCATCCTCCAGACTTGCCATCTTCAGCCCAAATGCTGCTAAACCAGTTAAGGCCATGACCAAAACCAAAGAAGAAGTGCTGAAGAGAAAAATAGTAGGACAGAACGTTACATCAGCTTCCACGATGCAAGATCAGAAAATAAAGGGAAAGACGGACGGTTCTAGTGGGAAAAGTGCAGCTTCCCGCAAACCAAGTGGTGGTGAGGATGGGATGGAGACGAAAACCTCTGCTAATAATGGAGAGCCCTACCATCGCATTGAGACTCTTGTTTCTTCAACCTCCAATGAGGGGGCGCCAATCGAGACCCTCGATTATGGCAACCGCATCCAAACGGTGGAAAGCATTCGCGTGACTGGAAGAGGCTTGAGGAGAGGGAGCAGTTCTGGTGCTAGAGTGGGTGGAGCCTGGTATGAAGAGGAGGAGTTTATGGAAGCACCACCTCCACACCAATCTGACAGCCATGGCTCTGAGAATTCAGAGAAGTTAAGATTGGCCCCTCCTCTTCCTCCCCATCCACCTCCTCCAACTCATCTTCCACCTTCGCTGCAGTACCCACCTCCGCCGTATGCTAATGAAGACCCTATCCGACCTCCTCTTACTCATGCCATTCATCAGCACCACCCTCCATTCTTTTCCTCCCCTTCCATTCCTCTAATTCCACCACCCCCACCACCACCCATCCCACAAGCCCCACCCCCTCCCAGAGACTTCCCCCTCTCCCCAACCTCCACCGTCATGGTTGGTGGCATCCTTGTACCCATAGATCGTGTTCTACCTTTTCCACCCCATAATCTCCGTCAAGAAGGAATGGAGCGTGGGGTTGGCAGTAGTGGTAGTGTCCTTTCAAGGGGCAACAAGTCCCAACTCTCTTCCTTACTAGGTGAACCCCCTCGGCCAGGTACAGTAAAAGAGCAGTTTTCCCTGCACCACGCCCCACCTCTTCATCGCCCTGGAACCCCTGGAGTTCCCCCACCACTCCTGGGCAGAATTCGAGAGGGCCCCACCCCACCGTCACCCTCTACCCCAACCACACCTACTCTTCCCTCTCCAGCTGGAGAACCACGCCCACTCCTGTCTATCCCCAGCCGCCAATCTGTCAACACCCCAAATCAAAGACCCCGCCGCCCGTCCTCTCCTCAGCCCTTTCTGCACTTCCCAAACCAGCATCGCACGTTTCGGTCTCCTCACTTTTCCAGAGGGACACCATCTTCCCTTAATCGGGATTCCCTACAGCCAGGTGCGAAGCGCCCTGCTGCCGGTTTCGGTGGAGGCCCTTTTAACACACCCAAAAGACCATTCATGCCCCCTCGTTATTAGTGGCTTAGAATGAGTGCTAAACACTCTACACAACCTGCCATAGGTAGTGCAGTACAAGCTAGCATCACCTGCGGATTGCAGAGTGAGACTTATACCGCATGTACGTAGAAATGAGCCAATACGCCAAGCCCGAGAGCAGCCACATGTTACAGCACTTCCCCTGTAAGAGGAAGAAACGTTTTCAAGTAGTCTAGGAATGAACTAGGAGGAGAATACGAAGATCCAGAAACATCTGTGGAATATGAAGGAAATCAAAAGGTGGTTATCTTGTTCAGTTCCACTTGGTGTAATTTGTGAGAATGAATGTGGTTTGCATGGGTGTGTGTGGTCAGATAACCTGACAATTTGTAAATAGAAATGTGTATCGAGTCTTTCCTCCCAGTAACTGTTTTTCCTTTACTTTCTCACCCTATAACACTTGATTTTCTGTGGTTTCCAATGTTAAACACTTTTCTGCTGTTGATAGGTCACAGAGGACTGTATTTCGTCTGTTTAACCTCTGTTACACTCTCACTGTGAGCAAGTGAGCCAGTGAATTCGCATTTTTTTCTTTTTCTTGAGTGATTAAATTATTGTTGTAGACTAAATACAGTAACTGGGCAACCATGATGGCTTGTAGTGACCTTTATGCTCCTTGCAACCACTTTGTCAGCCTTCACCAAGATGTGAAGAGTTTGGCACAATTTCCTTAGTTAAAGTTAAAATATTAATAGCATAGCCACTCACTTGTTCAAAGTGCTTTTCAATAGTCATCTTGCGTTTTATTTTCAATAGTTCTTCCATGTATTCTTATTAATAAAAGCATTGTGATTGGAAACGTGAACGAAAGGAAGAAGACTGTCTTTACAGGTGGTGTCATGCTTTATTCAAGAACAAATGTACCTTTTTTTATTTATTATGTTCTCCTGTTAAGTCCTATAACCTGATTAGATGTGTTTCATATGTTAACAAACAGCTTTAAATAGCTTCATTTGGTAGTTGAGGAAGTTTTGTTTGGTTTCATTCATTAATTTTCTGCACTATATCTGATTGTTCATCTCTTTTTTTTTTTCAAATTTCAAATCGGTCCATTCTTCAATTTAAGACCATACGTTTAAAACATCATGTTCAGATGATTCAAATTGTGAGTTTGTGAGTGTTCTAGACACAAGAGTGACACTATCATGGATTGCATCTTCAGATTGTGATGTCACTTTTGCAATGTTTGTAAAGCTACAGCACACAGAACATCCTGCAATGTAGATACACTGCTATTAAGCAAAAGCGTGACTTGTCGCAATCTAATTGTGAATATAAACTGTACATTGTTGTAGTGCTTATGCATTGTGTAAGAAAAACTAGTTCTTTTCTTGAAATGCTGAAACGTTGATTATTTAAGGAGCATGGTATGGTGTCGTCTTTTGTACATTCGCATTCACTTTAGAGGGTTCTTCACAAGGAGCATTTAAGAGACCTTTACACTTATTTAACAATATTTGTTTTATTGCTTGTTTATCACAAACATTCAGAATTAATCTGACACATGCATTAATGTTACATTATCTATTATGGCAGAAGTGTAACAGTGGTCACTATAATCTCACCACAGGTTAGTGTTCAACCCATCTGACAAATGTGGATTTTTTCATGCTAAATGGGAAAAGAATACCAAAACCCTAATAATAAGCCACTATTCTTGGTTCTGCAACAATTAAATGTTTCTCATACAACAGATTTTTACAACGCCATTATGGCTGGTAAAAAGTAAAGAGAAAGTAAACCTCAACTCGTGATTTTAACCTCTTAGGAAATACACAGTTTGTTACAACTGTAGATTTTGGTTTGGTGTAAAGGGTTGATGGTAAACTGTGTAATAATGATACTAAACAATCAAATCTTTAACAACTGCAAGTACTACTTTTTTATTTTTGCAAATTCCTCTATATTTAAGAAATATTATGTACAACACTAACCTCCATGATGTGAATTACGTTTACAGTTATTATATTGGATTCTTATTTAAAATGGTTGGATGTGTCTACATAATCGGCCCATATAGTCATATATGTCAATCTTCACAAAGCCTGCATATCTGAATCAGAGCACAAGTGTCTCCCTCACTTTCTGTGACAACCCTGAATATAATCAAACAATTGTAATATAGAACTAACGTTAGATGCTGTATTGTATACAGTATTTGACTTGTAGTCGAGGGCAAATGGATTGCATTGATATAAGAGTTGCACATTTGTGAACATTTGGTTAACTTCTAGATCTTCAAATAGAGACTGGATATATTATCCTCAACCCAAAGTCAAGCTAATCTTGCCATTCGATTATTGAAACTGTGCTATTCGTAAATGCATCTGTAAGTACCACCGTGATGCAATTTAATTGTACTGATATTCAGATTCCTTCTGTTATCTTGGTCATGGAGAAACTGTAAGCATTTTATTGTATACATACTGAGTTTTACCTGTTCGACTGACATATTTGTCATTCGCAAACATTTTACGAATCATCTAAATTTGGAAATTGCGTTTCCTTGCAGACACTTTAACTGATAGTATTTGAAGTCCTGTGAAGCGCATTCGGTTACACAAACGTGTGTGGTGATACGCTCGAATTTTTGTTGGCATCACTCTCTCGATTTACGAATTGTGTGCATTTTGTGTGTTCATGTCGTACCGCAGAGATTTTTCCAGTTCAACCGCAGAACAGGTTAATGCAGTCAGATATGTTAAAAGTACAATATTTAAATTGGGCTTGTTACTCTGCATACATTAACTCACGTTTTTGGTTAGAAATCGACGTAGTGCATCGTTGATAAACAGTAACTGTTTTAAGGGATGTGTAAACGTTTGTGTGATTAAAATGCATTGTGTATTAACCGAGGAAGGGAGGGCCAGTGCATTTAGGTGTCATTTAGGGAGTTGCGCATGACGCTCTATTGGCGTCCTCTGTCATTGGTTGTTTCTGGACTCGTCACATGTTTCTCTGCGAATCCTGTTGCTCGGTGTGTCGTGATGTAATCGTTCCGGTAAAATGGCGGCCCTCTGAGCGAGGATAACGTTTGATGTTTTGAGGAGAAATTAGGGATTGTCTTTGAGTGTAAAATGGTGTTACCGTTGTTGTTGAGATGGCCCGTCTGTCAGGCGGCAGTGAGAGCAGTGGTCCGGAGCAGCAGACGGTACAGCAGCGAGGTCTGCGCGGATTATGTACATATAACATGAAGAGCTCTTATGTGTGTGTGAATGTCAGATGCTGTAACATGCAGCAACAGTAAAGTGATGCTTTGACACTGACAGCAGTCTGGAGTGTCAGCGTTATGCTCAAACATTTCTTATGTGATCAACATTGAGTGTTTCACACATGATCAAAGAGTAATAGCGTAATATATATGTCATATATAAAATTGTGATGAAGCCCTGGCTTCTGCAACTTTCTAACGGAGTTATTTCCTTTCTAGTAATCGCGTGTGTGGGGGGTTTAATTTACTAGTTAAATTAAGTTTCACTCTTTTGTGTTTCTTTAACTAACGTAACTAACACTAACAGTCATGTTTCAACACATTGTATTACATTTTGTTGTCTTATGCTAAAGTTCTTAAATTATATTTTTGTTTATTTACAGATATAAAGTATGTATATGTGTAATTGCTATATCATTTGCTATATTTTATATAATATTCATATTTAGAAAAATTATAAGCAGCCAACAATATTCAAAAATAATGCCATAATGCAGGGTGTAGCTACATAATTCCCACACCATCTTTTTTATCATGAATTTATGACTTTACTATTTTATACAGTTGAGAATAATAGTAATAATAAGCAATAAGTGGGTGTGTCTAGACTTTGACTTGAAGTGAATATTCAAAGTGCTCTATGAAAGTTCTCTTATGAGTTAACTGTAATATAACTAGTATATATTGTATACATTCTATTCAGGAACTTCACAAATACAAAGTAATTCATTTTTTTCTCCTAAAAATTTCACAATAAGTGGTATATGGAGAGTTCATTTGTAAAAACGGATAACTCGGTTTATAAAAAAAATAAAAAATCATGTTTTTTTATTGTTTATTCCAAGTAATATAAATCAAACTGATTAGGGCCTGGTTTCACAGACACGGTTTATCTTAAACCAGGACTATGCCTTAGTTGAATTAAGATATTTATGTTGTTTTTATAAAAATGCCTTAGAAGAATACATTACTGGTGTGCATCTTGAGACAAAACAATGGTACTAACATATTTTAAGATATTTCTGGGCAAGTTATATTCAGGTAAAACAGGTCAAACATTCATTTTAGTCTGGGACTAGCCTTAAGCCTTGTCTGTAAAACCGGGCCTAGGTTAAGTAATAATAACTCTAAAAAATACAGCTAACTAACAATAAAAACATGATAACATTCAAAAAAACATATAAATTGTATATTTTTAACGGACTTCATTGTTTTTTGCAAATAAACTCATATTAATTTTTTTCCTGTGGTTTTGAGACTGGCAGTGTTTCATACTGTTTCTGAATTGTATTTTTTCTTTTTCCTCACATTTATCTTTTACGTTTGGTAGGCATAACGGGATTGATACTCCAAAGGTTTACACAGTTTGTGTATAAGCGTTATTGCCCGGTTTCACAGACAAACCTTGAGCCTAGTCCTAGACTGAAATGCAAGTTTGAGCAGTCTTAACTGAAAATAACTGTGACATATCTAAAAATGTGTCTGTGTCATTGTTTTGTGTCAAGATCCACACTAGTAACGTTTCACTAAGGTATTTTTTATAAAAGCTACTTAAATATCCTAATTTAACTAAGACATAGTCCTGACTTAAACTAAGCTCTGTCTGTGAAACTGAGCCTATGGTTTCACAGACTAGGTTTAAGGCTAGTCCCAGACTAAAATGAATGTGCGACCTGTCTTAACTCAATATAACTTGCCCAGAAATATCTTAAAATACATCAGTATCATTGTTCTGTCTCAAGATGCACACCAGTAATGCATTCTTCTAAGGCATTTTTATAAACGCGTCATAAATATCTTAATTCAACTAAGGCATAGTCCTGGCTTAAGATAAACCGTGTCTGTGAAACCGGGCTGTTATAATTTGCACAGTGATTAATGGGTAATCTCTAGTTTGCAGTATCTGCGACTGTGTTTTCACCTTTTTCTTGTTTTTACAGGTATAACTTTAATTGTATTGCTTGTAGTCAATATGTCTCATGTACAGCTGCTTTGTAACAATGAAAATTGTAAAAAGCGCTATATAAATAAAGTTGAGTTGAGTCTCACACATATCTTCTGTGTGTTCCAGCTGCAGCCATCTGCCAGCCTTGCAGAACGGTTACGGCTTTTCAAGTCTTTATGTGAGCGACATGTGGCAATAACTGAAGCTGGTTCCAGAGATCCCACAGCACCTGGCCAAAATGTGATTATCCGATTGGCTGATGGAAAAACAATGATAGGGTCAGCAGGGATGACAACACCGTTACAGATTGCCCAGAATCAACGGTAACGACATAAGCTCAAACTCATCTGTGTGATGAAGTGCTTTAGACTGTTTGTAGTAGTCTGTTATGAAATAATCTGTTTCTTTTTACAGAATTAAAGGTGCAGTTGTGGGCAGAGTGAATGGGGAGTTGTGGGAGCTTGGTCGCCCTCTTGTGGCGGACTGTGAACTGCAATTGCTGGGCTTTGACTCAGTAGAAGGGAGACGGGTATGACATTTGTGATTTTGTTGTGAAGTTGTCATATCACGAGAAATTACATTTTCCCTGATCTTTTTACAGAGTTTGTACTATGAAACATACTGTTATTTAAGAACTAAACCTGATTCCTTGAGAGCATCTGTAAGTGTTTATATGCTCTGCTGTAGGTGGTTTGGCAGACAGGAGCGTGTGTTTTAGCCAGCGTGATGGAGAATCACTTGAATGCTGAAGTGTGTCGTGAGGGAACATCAGACACTGGACTCTACTGTGATTATCTGCTCCAGAAGAAGTAAAGGCCCTCTAACCATTGATGTGTGACTCAGCAGTCTGTTATGTTGTTTATTCTTGGTCTGTTTAAATGGGCAACATTTTAAATGCCCCCTTATTTGTAAGTCGCATGAAACCACCTGCTAAATTAATAATTGTTTCTTTGTTAGTGATCTGTCTCTGATGGAGGTGGAACAGAGGTGTAAAGAGATGGCAGCTGTGAAGATGCCCATCACAAAGCTTGAGGTCACTGTACAGGAACTGAGGGAGATCTTCCAGGTCAGCCTGCCTGCCAACCAACCAATGGCTTTTATATGTCTCATAAGATGTGAACATTTTTCTTGTTTGTTTTTGTAATTTGTCTGCATTGGGTTTGCACTTAGATTTATAGATACGGAGTCATAGATTAAAGAAGTTACGAGATTTCAAAAAGTGTGTTTTGTGTGGTTTTAGGAAAGCGCCGTCAGACTCCAGCTGGCTGAAGAACAGATAATGGGAAACACAGTCACTCTCTACAGGTCTTTTTGTTTACATGACATCACCAAGGTCATGGGTTTTATATTTTTTTGGATAAAGATATCTGCAAAATGGAGTGTAAATGTCTAATCGTACTGTCTGGATTTGATTTATGACATCGCAATTGGAAGCTCCGCCCATTTAAAAAAAAACAATTTACAATCCTGCTTAAAGGGATAGTTCACCCAAAACTAAAATATTCTGTCATCATTTACTCACCCTCGAGTTGTTCCAAATCTGTATACATAACCAAACAATTCTTGGCCAACATTGACTACCATAGTAGGAAAAATTGCTTTATAAATATTTTTGTGTTGAATATATTTTCAAGAATGTAGAAAGCAAACAGTTTTGGGGCGCTTTTGCAATATTTTCTATTATGCTAGGCAATGGTGGCCAAGAACTGTTTGGTGTAGGGATGCTCATTTCGGTTAATTTCCCTAACCAAGAGCCGACACTCGTTATCCGAACATTAACCGTTAACCGATAAGATTCTAATAATAAATTGGAATAAAAAAATACATGCTGCGTCTCATTTCGAAGGCTGCGTCCTCCGGAGGTCGCGTTTGTCCGCCGCATACACCTTCGCATGCGACATCCATAGGACGCAGACCTCGAAATGAGACACAGCTACAGTTGACGAGGGTCTGTGACACGTTAAATATACAAACATTTTTTCACAGATTTATTTTAACATGCAAACAGCAGCATAACGAATACATCAACAACAGCACCTGCATTCACATATTATCACATTTTCACGAACCTGCGGAGTTTTGGACAATGGAGAAAATCTAAAATAATATAAATCCAAAGCATAAAATAAACAGCAAGAAAAAAAACTGAATTAAATAACAAATTATGACAAAACGAAAACAGTAGTACCGGCAAAGTTTATTTACGTCAGAAAGTTTTTTCATCACATAAAAATAGCAGGCCTACCTCAATCCAAAGCTTGGAGTTTTTATTTAATAAAGTAACATGTTTATGTGTTGTGGTGACAGTCTGGAGCTTGTTGACAATTAGACCCGCGGCAGAAAACACCCTTTCAGATGGCACGGATGTCCCGGGAATGTAGAGATAACGCCTCGGGAAGCGCGTCACATTTGCTTTCCACCAGCAAGTCTTAGCTAAACACATATCAATCCGATCTGCTATACCACCCAAAATACAAACATTATTTTTTACTTATTCATATTTCACATTCGTATTTTTACGTCACGTCTAAAAGAAGGCAGGGAAACCACCGGTCGCGCCGTTTTCTTCTCCTTTCCAAAGCGCACGGGCAGCCGATGCTAAGCATCCATGAGATAAATTCATGTAAAGGATAAATTGATGGCTAGCACCGAAATCCCCTTGCAGTAGCTCCGCTATTAGCTTTGCTGAGCCGTAGACACGTCGGGAAGACAGAGAATGTCACAGCGCATTGTGAGCGCGATTGTCCCGTGTCTAAAACGAAGAACTTGAGCTTGAGCAAGGCTGCCAGTGGCACTCCGTTTGGAGGAGTAAAGCCCTGACAAATGTGGCCTCAACAATCAGATGAATTACACGTGTCCTGTTTCGTCAAGTGATTTGCGTGATCGGATTTTAATCTGTGTCGAAAACGTTTCGGAGGGCATTTACACCTAGTCGAACGCGTCTGCACGCTCCGTGAGTTAATGCTTAGCATGTTTTTCTTTCACCATACAGAAAACTAAAAACATGTACGATTTAATAGTCATTTAAAAACGTATTATGAAATTATTTTTATTATTAAAAAAATATTATTAATATTATTAAACTTAAAATAAACATACCTTTTGAATCGTTTAACTGATAGTATTAACAGGTCAAAATTTGAACAATCGGTTAACCGGTCAATATGAGCATCCCTAGTTTGGTGACGAGCATTTTTCAAAATATCTTTCTCTGTGTTTATCGGAACAAAGACATTTATACAGATTTGGAACAGCTCGAGGGTGAGTGAATTTTTATTTTTGGGTGAACTGTTCATTTTTACTCGCCGTTATTCGTCCTTCAATTGCTTACTGTTTCATTTTAGTTGTTTGCATTTAATTAGAGAACTCTCGCTCTCTCTCTCGCTCTCTCTCTCTCAGGTGTGGGGACAGTATTGGTGTGTGTTCAGGAGTTCTCCTTCCACACACAGGTTTCCTGAACGCCTTTACGATGCTGCAGGTAACGCTCTGTGTTTGCTGGGTCCTAATGCCCTTCTGTGTTGCTCATCATGTTTAGTTTAGCTGAATGTGTTTGTTGTGTTGATGTGGTTTGCATAGCGTGACAGAGGACGGTCACTATGGAGGACTAAACCTGCAAAAATTATAAATAAATAAATGTATAAATAAATAAATATATAAACGAATAAATGTAATAATATGAAAATAAATAAAGGAATGAATGGTTTGATAAAACAAAATAATTCGTTTTAGCTATTATTGATCTTAGCTTTAACTTTTCTTTTCATTTTTTAAATTGATTTATTATTTTTTGTGTCCATTTTTAATTATTTTTAATTATTATTTATTTTTAGATTATTTTATTTATCATTTCCTTTTATTTTTACATTTATTTATTTATACGTTTATTTATTTTTATATTTATTTATTATCGCATGTATTTATTTCCACTTTTATTTATTTATTCTTGAATTTATTCTTACTTTTTTGTGTCTTGTATGATAATTAGATGGGTTGGTCTTGCCTACTATTGGTTCAGCGTAGATTGAAGCGTTTGATCGATTACTCTTGACTTGTTTTGGACTAACGTCACGTCACTCACTGATCGTTTGCTTCGTGTATAACGTTAAGTAACTATGGCGGGCGCACAATTAGCTAGAGAGTTACAGCATTTAGCCAATGAAGTCGATAACCATGCATCAAATGACTATGTGTCATTCAGATTAGATGCACTTATTGATGATTTATTACAGATTGACGGCGAGATAAATGACAAAGTTCTCCCTCGGTTGTTAGCCTCTTTGCAGCACATTCAAAGTCTGTGCGAGTCAGAGGGTGCTATGGTGGTGTTACAGTTCAACTGGTGAAAATCATAAAGCACAAAATGTAATAAGGTTTAACTACACAGATGAGCTTGTAAACCGAAGTCGCAAGCTAACGCTTTGTCAAAGTGATAGTTATAAGCAGCCTTTCGGTTAGAAAAAGCGTAAAGATTTAATGTAACATGATGTAACATAATGTAAATGAATTGAGACATAGTGAACTTAAGTCACAAGTTAACACGGTAGTAATGAGCATCGTTCTTTCACTACAGGGGCCATCAAATGGAAACCATTCCTTCTAAAAAGACGTGGTTACTAAACGGTACTCGTAAACTACATTCCATAAGAGATAAATAACACAGAGGTCACAAGTTAAAACGGGCATATTCCCTTGATTCATCCAGCTGCATATTGTTGTGTGACATCTTGATATTATTGCAAAGATCCGCAGCAGCTAGCATTGCGAAATAGCTTAGTGTGATTGTTACCGTAGTGACACGCTGCCTCGCTTTATTGTATGGGTACGAATCCCGTGTCAAATCGCTTTATTTATTTTTTCACCTCGCTTCAGCCGTTACGGGCGATCATACCAATAATTTGCAATCTTAACAAGAATGTCAAAATCATGTAACAAGAAAGTCTGTGTTTATTAGACATCTTAATATCAAGTCGTCTTGTGCTTTCAGAATCGACGAATCTGCTGAGGTCGTTCATGCACCTCTTTGGCAGAGGACCTGTAACCGGAACTTGGTCACCACCTTAGCACCCCCTGACTCGCACAGATTTTGAAGAACTTTGTCATTTATCTCTCCGTCAATCTGTAATAAATCCTCAATAAATGCATCTAATCTGAATGACACATAGTCATTTGATGCATGGTTATCGACTTCATTGGCTAAATGCTGTAACTCTCTAGCTAATTGTGCGCCCGCCATAGTTACTTAACGTTATACACGAAGCAAACGATCAGTGAGTGACGTGACGTTAGTCCAAAACAAGTCAAGAGTAATCGATCAAACGCTTCAATCTACGCTGAACCAATAGTAGGCAAGACCAACCCATCTAATTATCATACAAGACACAGAAAAGTAAGAATAAATTCAAGAATAAATAAATAAAAGTGGAAATAAATACATGCGATAATAAATAAATATAAAAATAAATAAACGTATAAATAAATAAATATAAAAATAAAAGTAAATGATAAATAAAATAATCTAAAAATAAAAAATAATAATAATTAAAAATAATTAAAAATGGACACAAAAGAATAATAAATCAATTTAAAAAATGAAAAGAAAAGTTAAAGCTAAGATCAATAATAGCTAAAACGAATTATTTTGTTTTATCAAACCATTCATTCCTTTATTTATTTTCATATTATTACATTTATTCGTTTATATATTTATTTATTTATACATTTATTTATTTATAATTTTTGCAGGTTTAGTCCTCCATAGGTCACATCCTCCTGCCCTATGTCGTAATAGAAACGGTGCAACAGTGTTTATATTCTTTTTGCACGATTTCCTCTGCATTTTTCCACTGTTTCCCATACGCTGTGTTAAATATTTTTCTTTCTCTTCTCCTTTAACACTCTCTGTTCCCTTTTCACAGCAAGTCATTCTTTTTATGATTATGACACAATGATAGGAGGTTTATTTATAACTCGGTTTTGTTCCACTGTAGCTTTTTTCAGTTCAAAAGTGCTTGGTGGTCTGGTTGTGTGTGTTCAGGCCAGTTTGGATTTTGATGTGTTCCATTAATACTTTATTTAGCTTTTTTGTCACGTTTTTGTTTTTTTCCCCCTGTTAAGGCAACATGTTACTTGCTGAACTTGCTACACGTAGCAAATGTCTGCTAGAGTCTCACTCTTTTGTCACATTCAATGATTAAAACATACAAACGAGCTTGTCTTAATTTTGTTATTTCTGCTTTCTTGCAGGTATCTCCAGTAACACTGTCTGGTTCAACAGAGGCATCGGGCATCATGAGGATGATCGGCGTGGCGTTTCCAGGAGGGAGAGAGCGAGAGGAGTGGGAAAGAGAACAGGAGGAGGCCAGGAAGAGAGATCACAGGCGAATCGGCAAGGTCAGGTTTAGTGCAGAGGAAGTCCTTGTGAGTCACGAGACAACAGTGATATTCAGATGATTCAACATACCTCTGCATTGACTAAAGGGCTGTTTACATTTCGCGCAAATTCGTTATTTTAAATGTAGACATGTTGCCAACACCTGTAAAACCGCGTTTTTCCAATATATCTAAACTACATCATATGCTGTCACTATCAGATGCAGAGAAGCTAATTCATCCATCATGACGTCAAAACTAGATTACTGCCACTGGATTATTTATGATATTTTATAGTAGTGAGTAGTTTTAACACGGTATCAATAATCATAGTTATTGATATCACAATTATTGTCATGTGATAAAGTAATTATCCTAGTACATTCTGTATTGTATGTGTCCTAATACAGTTTTTTTGTGTATGGGTCTGGCTTCAGAATGGAGCTGTTGGTTTATTGATGTTTTTTTACTGTGTTTGATATATCACAGATGCAGGAGTTGTTTTTCTTTCATGATGTCAGTCCTGGCAGCTGTTTCTTCATGCCTAAAGGAGCTCATATATACAACACGCTCACTGACTTTATCAAGGTACAAACCTCATGCCACGTCAGCACAGTTCACCTCCAGATCAACATACTGTACACTAGGGCTGTGCGATTTTGGGAAAATATCTAATTGCGATATTTTTGACAGACATTGCGATTGCGATTTGATTTGCGATTTTAACTTTTCTAATTCAAGCTTCAGCTCAATATTGTTGTGTGGAGCACAGTATGGGTATAGTTACCCTGCTCAAAGAAAACAAAAAAAATGTTTCCATTAAAACCATTACAAAATTCATTTTTGTAGTGTGTTTAGGGCATTATTCAAATAGGGCTTACTGTTGTTCAATTGGTTCCCAACTTCCCGATTACATCACACCAATAGAATCCAAATACCAGTGTACACTATTAGTGACATAGACATAGTTACATAGGCTGATTTATTATTTTTTATTTTTTTAAGTATGTGGGATTTTTTAAAACAAGTAGAAAATGTGCTGAATGTTTAATTTCATCCAAGTGAAATTAGCAAAACAGTTAGATAGAATTTACATTTGTTTGAAACGTGGAGCTAGGCGTGAGTTGACATAGGGTGCGCGCGTGCGTCAAGCCTCGTCCATATTGCCAGATGCCTGTGTGGAGCCGGACTCAAGTACTATAAACGTCATTACGAAACAGGCTGTGTGTGCGCGTCAAGTTTAAACGACTCGTCCGCGAGATGCGGGAGACGCGCGAGTATGAAACAGGCTATGTGTGCGCGTCAAGTTTAAACGGCTCGTCCGCGAGATGCGGGAGACGCGTAACGCGGGGCAGAGACGTGCGAGTGTGACACAGGCTGTGTGTGCGGTCTTATGAATTGGACGGTTCTTTAATATTTATTTGCCTAATATGATCGATCTGACTCTGCAGATGCCATAATAACACACACTCTCTCCTGCCTTGTGTTTGTTTGTTTTTTTAATGACGGACGTTTATGCAGTTGGCTGGGGCAGTGCTGATTAGGCATAACGGAGGTTCGCTCACTCAGTTGGTTAGCAAGAATGCCACTCAAAGCGGGCTTGGAACAGACGCGTTTGCTATTTTTCACATCGCTTCCACATCGCAGCCTCTTGCGATTAGCAAATCGCAACGTCTCACATCGCGATTGCGATTCGATTTCGATTAATCGTTCAGCCCTACTGTACACATGCTTGTAACATGCATGAAAATAAACTGTTTATAGTGTAAATTCCAGTTGTAGGGCAGTGCCCTCAAAGGGGCACTGTCTGTGCTTTCCTCAGTTTTCATGCACTCTATTATTTGCGAATGTGTACAGGAAGTTAAGGGCAGTCCACAAATGTGCACATGCGCTGTAACGCTTATTTACACTAGTTTATGTTGTTGCTTTGAAACCGTCTATATAGTGTCCAAAGACATGTCAGGAGCACATACCTGTACAGAATCAGAATGTTACCTTGATAACAGCAAAATCATGTTTATTGTTGTTAAGAGATATTCTTTCATTTATCAAATACATAAATATTTCTTATGAATTTGTTTGATTGTTAAATTTAAATTTCCAAATTTTGCACACTGTCTCTTGATGTTTGTAGCTTTCAACAAAGAAATATGTAAAAATGTGTTCTAAGTCTAGAAGGGTAAGGGTGCATTTGAAGGTTTTGAAAACCCATGTAAGATTTAAGACCACCCAGGATCACGATTACAAATATCAGAATTATTTAGTGGCCATCATGTGTATTTCACCTTGTGGAATGAAGTTGCTCAGGATGACCCAGAGTAGCGGTCTCTGTCATGGCATGTGCCAAAATAACACTTGGAATTTGCCATCATAGTAGCGTATTATTAATAGTAATATGAACCACTTTCTTATTCTTTCAGAGTGAGTACAGGAGGCGGGGCTTCAGCGAGGTGGTGACCCCGACTCTATACAGCACATCTCTATGGGAGAGGTCAGGACACTGGGAGCATTACAGCGAGAATATGTTCACAGTGACCTGTGAGCCGCATACCTTCGCTCTGAAACCTATGAACTGCCCCGCCCACTGGTGAGTCGTCCATCTATCAGGAAGTCCATTGTGAATACATATCTCTTACTACATTGTGATTTAATCATTTACTCCATCAATTAAATGACCTACCACTAAACAAATAAGTGATCTAGTTACGTAAATCAAATCTCATAATTTCCATAATTCTTCTGAGTGATTGTATTTTTTTTTTTCATAAGTATAAACGGTGACGTCTGTCTGTTGTGATGTAGTGTGATGTACGAGCAGAGGGTGCGCTCCTGGCGCGAGCTGCCCATTCGCTGGGCAGATTTTGGAGCGTTGCACCGTAATGAGCACTCGGGTGCACTGGGGGGTTTAACCAGAGTCAGGCGCTTCTGTCAGGATGACGCACACATCTTCTGCACACCTGAACAGGTACCAGGTGTTTGGTTGTTTTTTGTCTTTTGTGCTCTCTCTCATTTCAGAGTGACTCATTAAGTGTTTTGCCAACTTATTAATAATAACAAATAATAAAAGGAATGGCAGAACACATTTAGGGAAAAGTTTTGGGAGCAAAGAGAAATCTGTCAAATGTCTGTAGCTGTCTGTGTAAGACAGTTAAAGAAAGTAACAACATCACTTCATTTTAACAAAACACATGAAAGCTATAAATCAAATAAAAACATTGCACAGAATGTTGGGTAAAACAGCTTGAATACATCACATCCGACTGAATATGTCGTCAGATATGAGCACACTGTCTGTGAATGTAAGTTTTGAAACAGTTGCTCTCCTTACAGCTGATGTTATTCCAGTTAGATCAACTTAATAACTTTTGTAAACAAAGCCTAAAATTAACACTTGTTAGGGGCAATTCACATTTCGGGTCTAAAACCGTGTGGAAAACGCGAGCCGCCCCGCTTTCTCTAGTCAAATAAGCTGAAAGTTAAAACTATTTCCATCTCGATGCAGCGCCGTATGCACATCGCTCCCTATTTGCGCACGCCTGCCGCTTGTCTACATTTAAAATAACGAACTTGCGCGTGCAAAAGACGCGAAATGTGATGGTGTCACTGATATGCAAATTAGTGCGTGACGTCATCTGGCGACATTTAGCTACTTTCCATTGAAAATAGTTGGCAACACTGAATGAAAGGTTGTGCCACAGCTGTTCTTAACGAACAGTGTTGTGATAAGCAAAATCATGTTTTATTTTTCTTTAATGGTTATTAATCCACCAGTATCTGTAAAATATAATTATTGTTGTTATCCATTTACTGTTTTACAGGAAGGGCAAAAAACAGTAAAGCATTTTATTTTTTTATTCAGATGCCCAACTAGAGTTATTTAATTTCAGTCTTGAAAAACAATATTTCTCCCAAATTTCAAAAAAATATATATTGTTTCTGTTTTCATTTATTTGCAGAAAATAAACAGGTCAAAATAACGATGCTCTGTATTTTTTCAGACCTCAAATACTGCAAAGAAAACAAGTTCATATTCACTTTTTAGCAAAATACATGTTATACAAAATTTTTTTTTAAATGTGATAAGCTCGATTTCGAGTCTTCAAAATGACGTACTGAAGTACGTCAGATGTGACTCATTATGTTCCCTAAGTTTTCTTTTACCTGCTGTTGACAGGTGTGGCAAAAAAACTGTACCCCATTTCTAAATCTTTCCTGCAGTTATAAAAAGAAAGCGTGTTCATTCTTCACAGTCTCCCTTGAGAAAGTCTCACAAAAGCTCTTTCATGTCCATCCATCCCTAAACGCAGTGTTTCTCTGTCTGTTTTCATTGTAAGGCTCCTAATGGATGTCTTGCTTTGACCACCTTTTGTAAAGAAACGAGTCTCACTCATTCGTCTGGGTTTTTCTGGTTGGCCTCATGTCTGATTCAGCTCTATAACTTCAGTGTTTATTCTCTCTCATACACGCCCTTCGCATGTTTACTTAGTTTCTCCTCTTTCGTCTTTTCTCCACTTCAGTTGGAGGGAGAAATCACGGCATGTTTGGACTTCGTGAGGAGCGTGTATCGTGTCTTTGGTTTCTCCTTTCACTGCCTGCTTTCCACCCGACCGACGCCCTGTCTGGGAGAGCCCGCCCTCTGGGACTGTGCCGAACAGGTAAATGGATCTCACAACTGCCGGTCACGCCCAGCCATGCCCACTGTGATGGAGGCTGTTTGGGTGGGCCTGATGGCATTTCCTGCACTTGATGTCGGGATTTGTAACATCCTGTCTGCACAAGTATGAACATATGAGGTGAAACAATATAGGACACAAGTAATGTGAACGTAGGGCATGTCTAAACCGACAAGATTTCGTGTCAAGGTTTAATTAGTGTGTGGCTCTGGGTCAGAGTGAGGAATGTGGTGAGTAGATTGAGTTACAGAGGACATGCAGCCAATAGTGTGAAGAGAATCAATTATCCAATCAGCTGCTGAGTTTGAAATGTGAACGGGTGTGAGTCAGTCGCTGTCTAGTGTTACAGGAATTCATTTTTTTAGTGTTCTTTGTACAAGGTCTTTCACATGACTTGGCTTCTGAATTGCTACAGTATATATTAGTTTGTGTGAAAATAGGATTTCGAGGACTGTGCCTATCAAACCTATTTGTTCGGACGGGCTGACAAATTCGAACTTTAAATGTTTGTTGGAGATAAAACAGTTTTTTAGATTTTATTAAGTACGTGTGCCCAGGCTTCAATGATTGTGACATGGAAATAGTTTACATTTCTTCTATCCAAAGCGACTTAACTACGATTTTAACATTTTGTTTTGCGTTTCAATGTTTAATTCAATTCCATCCATATTTAGCGCAGAAAATGCATGTTTCAGTGTTACCAAACAATCTTAAATAATCGTTATATGAGATGATATAAAAAAGTAGCTGGATGTGTTTTTAACCGATTTTTGGGTAGAAAAATGAATATGCGTTTTAAAGCAATGATAGCTTGATCACAATTGTTTGTATGAAAATGTTTTGTATGATGTTCTAGTTGGGGGATTCTCACAAAATCTTGGTTTCAAGATGACAAACATGTTTTCTTAAAAACACTCACTTTGATTTGACTGAACACAATTTAAGAAAACTCACTGTAGGCTGAAAAGTGGAACACAGTTCGTAAACTCACACAGATGTGCTTTCTCAGGTTAGAGAGTTTCATTATTATAAGAGAGAGATTAACAAACCCGATTCCAAAAAAGTTGGGACACTGTACAAATTGTGAATAAAAAAGGAATGCAATAATTTACTAATCTCATAAACTTATATTTTATTCACAATAGAATATAGATAACATATCAAATGTTGAAAGTGAGACATTTTGAAATGTCATGCCAAATATTGGCTCATTTTGGATTTCATGAGAGCTACACATTCCAAAAAAGTTGGGACAGGTAGCAATAAGAGGCCGGAAAAGTTAAATGTACATATAAGGAACAGCTGGAGGACCAATTTGCAACTTATTAGGTCAATTGGCAACATGATTGGGTATAAAAAGAGCCTCTCAGAGTGGCAGTGTCTCTCAGAAGTCAAGATGGGCAGAGGATCACCAATTCCCCCAATGCTGCGGCGAAAAATAGTGGAGCAATATCAGAAAGGAGTTTCTCAGAGAAAAATTGCAAAGAGTTTGAAGTTATCATCATCTACAGTGCATAATATCATCCAAAGATTCAGAGAATCTGGAACAATCTCTGTGCGTAAGGGTCAAGGCCGGAAAACCATACTGGATGCCCGTGATCTTCGGGCCCTTAGACGGCACTGCATCACATACAGGAATGCTACTGTAATGGAAATCACAACATGGGCTCAGGAATACTTCCAGAAAACATTGTCGGTGAACACAATCCACCGTGCCATTCGCCGTTGCCGGCTAAAACTCTATAGGTCAAAAAAGAAGCCATATCTAAACATGATCCAGAAGCGCAGGCGTTTTCTCTGGGCCAAGGCTCATTTAAAATGGACTGTGGCAAAGTGGAAAACTGTTCTGTGGTCAGACGAATCAAAATTTGAAGTTCTTTTTGGAAAACTGGGACGCCATGTCATCCGGACTAAAGAGGACAAGGACAACCCAAGTTGTTATCAGCGCTCAGTTCAGAAGCCTGCATCTCTGATGGTATGGGGTTGCATGAGTGCGTGTGGCATGGGCAGCTTACACATCTGGAAAGGCACCATCAATGCTGAAAGGTATATCCAAGTTCTAGAACAACATATGCTCACATCCAGACGTTGTCTCTTTCAGGGAAGACCTTGCATTTTCCAACATGACAATGCCAGACCACATACTGCATCAATTACAACATCACAGCTGCGTAGAAGAAGGATCCGGGTACTGAAATGGCCAGCCTGCAGTCCAGATCTTTCACCCATAGAAAACATTTGGCGCATCATAAAGAGGAAGATGCGACAAAGAAGACCTAAGACAGTCGAGCAACTAGAAGCCTGTATTAGACAAGAATGGGACAACATTCCTATTCCTAAACTTGAGCAACTTGTCTCCTCAGTCCCCAGACGTTTGCAGACTGTTATAAAAAGAAGAGGGGATGCCACACAGTGGTAAACATGGCCTTGTCCCAACTTTTTTGAGATGTGTTGATGCCATGAAATTTAAAATCAACTTATTTTTCCCTTAAAATGATACATTCTCTCAGTTTAAACATTTGATATGTCATCTATGTTGTATTCTGAATAAAATATTGAAATTTGAAACTTCCACATCATTGCATTCTGTTTTTATTCACAATTTGTACAGTGTCCCAACTTTTTTGGAATCGGGTTTGTAGTTTTGATGCGTTTCACCACACAGTTTATATTATGGTGTAAATGTAGCTTGTAATAAGGAACATAGCAACTTTGTCCCATTAACGTATAATTGTAGGAACTACAGGGACTGTGTGCAAGACTTTATAAGGAGGGATGCATTTCCAGACACGGTTATCTAGGGAAACACCAGCCTCTCATCCTGCCTCGCATAAATGAAAGTATTTTGGGATTGTCGAAAATTAGATGTTTCACAAAGTTTTAGTAGCAATGTGAGGGCCTACCGACTACAGTGAAGCTAACAGATTTTCTTTTGAAATCTCTTTTGATTTCTGTCCGAGCAGCAGCTGGAGAGCAGCCTGAAACAGTTTGAAGAGCACTGGGAGTTGAACCCTGGAGACGGGGCGTTTTATGGACCCAAGGTGAGAAAGAGAGCAGCGTTCCACCCAGTTCTGAAAAATCTCAGTTTTCCTTCCTCTATATAGAAGAGAGCCAAAACAGACAAACATTCCTTGACCAAGACAGATATGTAACGGTTCTCTGAGAGCATTTAGGTCTCTTCACATGATTTGATGTGGCTCTCTGCCATCGGTCTGCTCTTTAAATAGGCGACAGTAAGCAACATCACTGAGGACTGTCTGCTTGGCCTCAGGGTTGACGGTTCTAAAGAGACTTTGTTTTAAATGATTCGGGCGTACAGGATCAGATTATGACTCTTAAAGCGATCAAGTTCACAGCATTTACTGAATGTTTATTTGCTGAGTTTGCCCAGGAGGTGCGAATCACAGTCCTCTGTAGTTCGTCCTTTGATGGATGTATTTGGAGAACATGTTTACTGAAGAATAAACCTCTGCTTGTTTTTCATTACGTTTTTTCTGATTAGATTGACATCCAAATACGTGATGCTCTTGGCCGCCAGCACCAGTGTGCCACAATCCAGCTGGACTTCCAGCTGCCCATCAGATTTAACCTGCAGTATGTTGGGTGAGGTGAATCTTATTTTCTTGTGTGAAATAAAGTGCTGAATGTCACAAAAACACGTCCAGGATGTATTTCACCCCAAAATCAACAGAACTAAAGTACAGTACCACTTTCTTTACATTACAGTGCTTAAAATGAGAATGTAATTCATTGCTAATATTATCGCAATGCAAAAAATGTGCTTCATTGTGTTATTGCCCATATATATTTTCTGTTTGAAATGTATTTTTTCAAAAATGTTCTGGACAGGTTTCAGTAATGTCACTTATCTGTGCGTCTCGCTCAGGACTGATGGAGCGATGTACAGACCTATCATGATCCACCGGGCCGTGCTGGGGTCCCTGGAGAGGATGATCGCCATCCTGGCTGAAAACTTTGCCGGGAAATGGTATGTGTATTTTCGTGTGTGTGTGTAAATTCAGTGTGTTTTGTAAAATGTGCAGCACTCATCTTCTTTGTTTGGTCTTTTTTAGGCCATTCTGGTTGTCTCCAGTACAGGTGATGGTGCTGCCTGTAGGGGGCAACAGTGAAACATACGGGCAAGAGGTCAGAGAAATTCCAACAGTTTGGACACGCTTTATTTATATATTATAACGATTTATGTGAACGTTTATGAGTATAATATGCACTGTACTGGTGGTTTAAGGTGGTCCAGAGGCTGAGGGAAGCTGGCTTTATGGCTGATATTGATGATGATCATGGTGCCACCTTAAACAAGAAGATTCGCTCTGCACAGCTCGCACAGTACAATTATATATTTGGTGAGGATCTAGTCCATTTTTTTACTTGCTGTTGTCAGTTAGTATACTTTTTCACACTTATGCAGACCAGGAAAACAGTTAGATTTTTATTAAAAAGTATTAACTTCCCGACGCTACCAAAACATTCAACCAATGGTGTGAGTTATGGGTGTGGCCATCTGTTTGCCCAACCAATGGAAGAACGGGGAAGCGTTCAGGAACCTGTTTGAAAACAATCATTAATTTTTGCATTCATGTTTCTTAAAGGGATAGTTCACCCAAAAATAAAAATTCTCTCATCATTTACTCACCCTCAGGTTGTTCCAAACCTGTATAAATTTCTTTGTTCTGCTAAACACAAAGGAAGGTATTTGAAAGAATGTCAGTAACCAAACAGATCCCGTCCCCCATTGACTCCCATTGTATTTATTTTCTCTACTATAGCAGTAAATAGGGAATGATATCTGTTTGGTTACTGACATTCTTCCAAATATCTTCATTTGTGTTTAGCAGAACATATAAATATATTATAAATGTAAGTTTGTAACAACCTGAGGGTCGGTAAATGACTAGAGAATTATCATTTTTGGGTGAACTATCCCTGTAACACTGCCACGCTTAACATTGAAATGTTTTTGATTGTTTAATTGTAGCCATGTCATATCCATATGATGCACATCTAAAGGATGTGAGTGTTTTATGACCTTTAAAGTGAAGGTCAGGTAAATGAACACTCCCTTTATGTTTCACACAGTGGTGGGAGAGAAAGAGCGTGAAAACGGGACCGTGAGCGTGCGGATGCGGGGAGGAAAACAGCTCGGACAGAAACCACTGGAGGATGTGATGAGGTCACTGACTGAACTTAGAGACACACAAACCAATCAGGAGGACTTTTAGACACTCAAGAGTCAACTCATGGAGAGAAGAGCAGATGCTACTCTCAACATCCTGACACCGGTTACCGGTTACACTAACAAAGCAGATGCTCAGATATCTTATGAACTGTGGACTCAAGCTGAACCTGAAGTGCTGCAGCTACAATATTTTTTGTTGCTTTTTTATTTATAATAAAATCAAATTAAATATGAGTCTCTCGGTTTCTGTGTCAATATACTTGGCAATTAGGAACGCTAAAATCTATTTTGCTTAAATCACTTCATGGTAACTTTCCTGAATAAGTTAACAAAATAATGAATCGTTTATAAATATAAAAAAGGGCAGCATGCACACAAACGAAGCATAATTATTCTTAATTTTGTTTGTTTTATAAGCATCTTGTGTGCTTCAACAGAATCAGATAAATATGTCACTGACTATTTCAATAGTGACCTACATATAGTGCAGATTTTATTTTTATGCATATAAAGTGCACTTAAATATTTTGATTTGCACCCATTTTTTTTCTAAAATCAAACACTTCACTTGTGCATTTTCTAAAACATCTAAATTAGATTTTGACTGCCAGATTTCTGTCTGGTGTCAGACTATATATACCTCTTCGGAAGACATAAACCACACTAGTTCAGAAGAACTTCCTGTTTCAGTTTTTAACACTATCAACATTTGAACAGAATACAACCAACAGAACATTTATAACCGAAACAAAATGTTTAACGAGTATCTTTAAGATTTAATTGTATGTGTAAGATTAAAAAAACAAAAAAATGAAACTTAAGTGCTGTGTTTACGTCTTACGTAGTGGTTATAGACCACAGACCTACTGTATGAAAATGTATTCATTAAATTGTAATATTGATTTATTTTTTAAATAATGTTTTGATTTTTGCATGCTATTTTTTGTGGATTCTAAGGTGCTGCTTTTGGGTGATTGCAAGCAGGTCTATCACTTTTTCATTGTCTCCCAGGCAAAAATCATAATTCCACCTAGAATAAGACACTATTCATCAGTCCTGAGTTACAGTTAATGATAAAGTTAAATACTTAGGGTTTAGAATCTTAAGAAACCTGTGCTCCCAAATACTGTACCAGCATTACATAATGATGCTTTCTTTAGCTGATGTTTTTAATTTTATTATTAGAAATGATTACTTTGTGTGAGCAAATTGCATTATTTCATAAAATGTTGTCCCTTGTACATTTGTTGTTTAATCTGCATTTTTGCATTATACATGAAAATGACTCATGCTCTGCAATATACAGTAGAGCCCCACAGAATAAGTGACTAAAATAGGAGCGAAGACTTTCTAAGAAAGAAGGGGGAAGGGCTGAATGGAGGGGAGTAGGGGTGTTGTTGATGAAACAGGATAATGGAGCACAGGTCAGGGACACAAGAGAGAACCGCTTATATTTTTGCCTTATTAGAAGAAAGACATCAGAATGGAAAGGACATGAGTCACTAGTTGGGTGGAGGTCATGGCTAGCGCAACAAAGACATACACCGGATCCTTAAAGAGCACAATTTATCTGATGCACTTTGTATAAATTGCTGGTATGTGTGCAGGGGGTTATGGGAGTTTGGCTCCCAGCAGACTGAAAGCCACATTGAGATGGGTGAGGTACAGTAGGAGGGTGAGACGGGTTTACAGCCAGGTTCTGCTTGAGAAACAGGACACAAAAGAAGAATTCAGTGTACATGTGGTGCTCATAGATCCTTCTGGCAAAACATCTGAACTTCTTAAAAATGGTCGACATCACAAGTTCCACTTGACCTGAGAAAAGAAGCATGAATAAACTTGTTTTATTTCATATTTTGAAAAAAATTATATTTACATGTGTGCACTTGGCCGATTTGCAAGCGACTTAAAGTTAATTCCCTTAGAAATATGGAAATCATTTTAGTATATAGTAGCCTACTTGAGTTCAAATATGTTTTAAGTATACTAATATCAATGTGCTTGTATTCTTGTGTGTTCTTTCAGTACTATTTGGGACTATACTAACTCACTTTTCAGTTTATAAAAGTATACTTTTGAGTATACTTTGATTGTAGCATCATATAGTTTACTATTAATATATCGTTTTATTTATTTATTTATTTTTATACTTGCAATGAATGCCCAAGACGATGAGTTTTAGTTCCTTTTCCATTCATTCGGTTTTATTTAGGGAACATTTTATTTCATTTAAAGCAAATCCACCCCAAAACTGACTTATTACCAAACATAAAAATGATAAAATATGCAAAAACAAAGGTGTAAAATTGTAAAAAAAAATTGCATAAGAGAGATTTATTTTATATTTTTCTTAGATTTAATGTTACATTTTTGCTGCCACACCATAGGAGACATTTATTAGGATACGTTTAGTTGTCAACTACCCGTATACTTTTAATGATAACATTTGATCATAAATTTAAAACATTTAGATTTTCCTATATAGCACGTTTCATCAGACGTGCGCGCTGGGACTGCAATTAACTTCAGGCCAGTGTTCAGCTAATAATATAACTATTTATATTTTATTTAACTGATGTTAATATTAATTTGTATTATTTTATTGTATAATAATTGCATTAAATAAACGATTTGTTGAATTCTGTTGTATGTTCATTTTATTAAATAAACAATTTGTTGAATAGGTCCTGTTGTTTGGTCGCATTTAAAGAAGCCGTATGGTACACTGACATCTAGCGGTTGAGCTTGGTATCGCAGTCTAAATAAAAAATATTGGAAAGATAAGTTTTGCCAAGTAAAGGGCTCAGCATACTACATTTGAAATCGAAAAACGACCGTCTGTGACCTGATTTCGAACAAAATCTGGTCCAAACGACAATTCGTTTCACTAGTTCGCCGCAGACAAACCTAACTGAACTCTCCGGGAAAGTTGGTCCATGGCCATTACGTAATAGGTGGGTGTGTTGTTTGTGTGGCCACGTGCGCAGAGGCTATTTGGATACGTCATGTAAACCCCGCCTCCAGAAACAAAGGGGTGTTGGATTGTTCGAAAACACTATACCGTCTCTCAACGTTTTCGAGCTTCGTTTTACCCCAAAACCCAGAAGGCTCGCACGTAACCCACTGCGGTCAGACCAGCCTCCACTTTGAAAATGACTGTCAAGCCAGCCCTCACGGTGGTTTTCTGTGCGCGCATATATGACAGATTGCGGTAGGTGCGCGGGAGGACAAATTTAAAAATAAAAGCGGTTTCGCACGCTGTCATTTGCTAGTGTTTTTTCCGGTTGCAAGTGATGTTGCTAGTGCAACGAGAGACTATGTTAAAGGGTTGCTATGCAGTTTCTATGATGTTCTGTGTGATGTCTAGGCCGTTGATGAGGTATTTTGTGGTTGTAAGAGTGTTGCTATGTAGTTTCAATGATTTTCTGTGTGATTGCTCGGCTGTTGTTAAGGCATTCGGGTGGTAAAACTGTTGCTATGCAGTTTGTGTGGCGTTTTCTGGGTGGTTGCTAAGGCATTCTGGTGGTTGGTTTTGGCCTAGTGGGGAAGTTGTGGCCTGGTGGTTAGAGAGTCAGACTCGTAACCAAAAAGTCATGGCTGCCCTCTGCTCCGGGTGTGTGTGTTCACGACTTGCAGTGCATGTGTTCACCACTCACACTATAGGTTGAATGCAGAGGTCACATTTCGGTTATGGGTGACCATAACTGACCATGAAATAACTAAAAATAACTGACAAATAGATAACTTTTAATACACAATATGAGGACTGTCTGATGTGATGTTTTAGATACCCCCCCAAATGTCCCATATAAGCTGTTTTTTATATATGTTCAGAGTTCAGACACATGTTTAAAGGAAACTACCTGTTTCAAGAAATTAATTACACCTCAGAATCATAGTACACCATCTCAGATTGGCACTCAAACAATATCAGGACAGTCTGATGTGGTGTTTTTAAATAAAAGTCCCTCAAATGTCCAATTTATGCTGTTTTTCTCTATATGTTCAGATAGGTGTTAAAAGGAAACTACCTGTTTTGTGAAAGTGATTTCACCTCAGAATCATAGTATACCATCTCAGATTGTCCATCATACAATATCACGACAGTCTCATGTGGTGTTTTTAAATAAAAGTCCCCTGAATATCCTAAATACAGTGTTTTTGTATATGTTCAGATAGCTGATAAAATGAAACTACCTGTTTTGTGAAAATGATTTCACATCATATTCATAGTACACCATCTCAGATTGTCCATCATACAATATCAGGACAGTCTGATGTGGTGTTTTTAAATAAAAGTCCCCTGAATATCCTAAATACAGTGTTTTTTTATATGTTCAGATAGGTGTTAAAAGGAAACTACCTGTTTTGTGAAAGTGATTTCACCTCAGAATCATAGTACACCATCTCATATTGTCCATCATACAATATCAGGACTGTCTGATGTGGTGTTTTTAAGTAAAAGTCCTCTGAATATCCTAAATACAGTGTTTTTATATGTTCAGATAGCTGTTAAAAGGGAACTACCTGTTTTGTGAAAGTGATTTCACCTCATATTCATAGTACACCATCTCAGATTGTCCATCATACAATACCAGGACAGTCTGATGTGGTGTTTTTAAATAAAAGTCCCCTGAATATCTTATATACACTGTTTTTTTCTATATGTTCAGGGCTGGCTTGACAGTCATTTTCAAAGTGGAGGCTGGCCTGACCGCAGTCTAAATCCTTGGTGTTTCGAGTCTGATGTCATCACGCAACAGTGCGCAACAGTGTTATTTAGGCGATTTTAACAATCAAATGTAGTTTAGATGGTTAGAGTAAGGTTAGGGTTAGGGTGTGGGTTAGGGTAAAGGTTTCGTAAGACTCGAAACACCAAGGATTTAGTGAGAGCCAAACGGCAGAACGAAAGCGCAATTCGCCTGGACTATGCTGAGCCCTTAACGGTTCTTCTCGGTTTCTTTTGCTTGTTATCAGAAATAATCTACAGGCTCTCTATTGTTTTTGAATGTGTACCGGAAGGTAAAGGCAGTCCACGAACGCGCGAATGCGTAGTAACGTTTGTTTATGTTGTCACTTTGAAACCGTCTATAAGTCTTAAAGGACCAATGTGTAAGATTAAGGGGGATTTATTGACAGAAATGCAATATAATAACCATGTCTTCAGAGGTGTATAAAGAGCTTACATAATGAAGCGTTATGTTTTTATACTTTAGAACGACCTATTTACACCGCAGGTCCCCTTACATGGAATTTGCCATGTTGTTTCTACAGTAGCCCTAAACGGACAAACTGGTCAACAGAGCATGTTTCGTAAATACGTTATCTCCTTTGGCAAAGAAGCGAAAACGTTATGACATCTTAGTCCTGTGCCTGCCACCGTAGTGCTTCGAAAGGGAGGGGGAGGTGTGGAGTAAGCCGTTGGTTGCAATTCGCAACCTCACCACTAGATGCCCCTACATTTCACTGACTGGTCCTTTAAGTGTAACTTACAACACTTATACACGTATTTATGCAATTTTACAATTTTATTCACTTGCATGTTTCTGAGAGTCCAAAAAGTATACTTTGTATATTTAAGTTTAAAAGAAGTATACTAATAGCACACTTGAATAAACTTCTTTTTTTGTAAGGCTTGAAGCTATACATTTTATCTGTACATGTGTTCACTAGGAACAGAACCCACAATCGTTGCGCTGCTTGTGCAAAATTTCACAACGTTAGGATGTTGTGTGCAGTGTTCCTGTTTGGTTGCTAAGGTGGAGTGTTTTTAGCTTGTTGTTATGCGGTTGCTAGATGATTGGTTGCTTGCTGACTGAAGTCTCTGTGATATTGAGGTACCTGTGGGTGATACGACCTGTCTGTATAATCAGCCACACAACCCTTATAACTTGCTTTCTTAGCTTTTGTGTGTCTGAAAGACATGAAAAAAGAGATTTGAAGTAACCTTGCATCTCCTTCAGTTTCTTCTTCTCTTCCAGCATCACAACAATCACTATAAACAAAATGCTTCTTTTAAAAGGTTGTCCAGAGTTCATCAAGAAGTTATTTTAATCCTGTAGCTCACACAGTGAAAATATAGAAGGACAGATATGCACCGCACACTGTTAATAGCTTTGTATGCATAACATAAACACATGTAAACGTACATGTGTATCGACATTGGTTTTGTAAATGGCATTTGTGCCAGAACTGCTTAAAATTTATTTTAAAACACTCTCTTGAAGTCATGGTGACAGTGACATGACCGGAAAGCAAACATCATAGATCAAGGAAGGCTCGGTGCTCCAGCTATCAGTGAGAAAATGTCTAGCAGGAATGATTAAGAGACTAAGAGCCAAAAATAACTGGTCGTAACCTCCTGGTGTGATCCCTCCCCTGATATAAATACACCCGTACGTTCACGACCAGTGACCGAAACCACCAAAACAAAAACAGGAGGTAATTCCCTTAATTTGTCATTAATATCAACTTGCAGTGCACTAAGTTCTGTCCGCCTTGAGTATCCGGATGATAAGTGTTTTGTTCAACGGCATAATGATGATACAGTATAGATCACACCTTGAACCTACATCCTTTCAGTTTTCAGCCCAGGGGAATCATTTATAAAGATGTCTGTATAATGCTCTTCTAAATGTGAATTTATGGCTGTTTTCTACATGTACTGTTTCTTCATGCTTTTTAAGAATCAATTCTATAAATTGATGTTTAACCAGCCTGACTACTTCAACCTAAACTGTAAAAAATAATAAATGCCAATACATCGATTCATTTAACAGACATTTCTCTTAACCCTAAAACACAATGTAGTGCAAAATTGAAAATCAAGATATGGGTAAATCAGAGGAATTAAATCAATACAGAAAGTTCCTTCACATTGAAATAGTACATTGTGCCTTATTTTTACAGATGTTTTAGGGGTCAGTGACTGTATTTAACCCTAACGTGCTGGCAGCCGATGTTCTTGGATCAAAATTCTTGTTAGTTAAATAACAGCATTACTAAATACTGCCTGGTATTTTGCAACTATATGAGATAATGCTTTTGTCAATTTTTGTCATGCAGCAAAACGTCTGGTCCATATAGGCTATTGCAGCTGGTTTTGGCCAGGAACTGCCCACACATGAACAACATGTAAATCAACCAACCACAGTTTTGCTTGATGTTATTTGTCGTTTTGTCAAAAACTGACATCAAAAAATGTGAAAAAAAGGTTGGTTTTTTGGTTGGTTCCAAGGCACCTCCAGTTCTAATGTTGGCTTCATTTTCTGTCTCCTGAGATACTCTCATCTGATCAATTTTTTAAAGGGAACCCAGGGTATAGAGAGATGTATGGCTTAATTCGTTGTAATTGCCTGACATTTGTCCTTAGAAACACATCAAATATTTTCATTAAAAAAAAAAACTAAATGTAATACTCATTTTATCCTAAGGAGGCCGCCATGTTCTTTTTAGGTGACGTAAAATGGTTGCACGCAGAAGCAGCGAAACTGAACACAGACAAACTAATCAGTTCTTCAGTAAATATAAGGTAATGTAGGATAAAAAAATATATAAAATAATGCTAAATTAATAAAGAAAGAAAATAAAGATGTATTTAATATCACTTTTATAAAGTGAATGCCATTGTTAATATATTAAGCCATACATCTTTCTATACCCAAGGTTCCTTTTAAGGCATAGATGGGTTTTTGAGTGTCTGTCTAGGGATGGTGACTGTTCGAACAGGGTCAAATAGATAGCGATGCGATCGCGACACGCATATGTTGAGGCACGCACATTTTTCTATCGAGATGAAAATATTTAAACTTTTCAGAGTGCGGAAAAAAGAGAAAACGGCGCGGCTCGCGTTTTCCGTGTGGTTTTAGACGCGAAATGTGAATGGCCCTATGTCTGTCCAGAACTTTCCACCTGTTTCTGCAGGTGCCCGTACGCTGCATTTTAAGTCACTGCAATGCAGTAACTGTTGCCTAAGCTGCCTTGGATGGAGACGACAACTTGAGAAAGGACTGATGTTGCAAAAAATTATATAAAGCCAGACAATATTCTCTAGTGCATGCCATTTTGTGAGCAATATGGCAAGTTTGTGTGCCATCTGAGACTAGAAAACTGTGCTTAGCCTTTTCCGGTGACTTAGTAGATAGAATAGGCTGTAAGGTTGACAGACTTTATGGCAGAAGTCAAAAGTGATATTTACTATTTTTAAAGCAATATTCTTGAAGGAGGAATAAAAGTTGTTAGAAGTTGGTAAATATATTTTCAGACATATGATGTGACATGTGTGGGGAACCCATCCCTCAACTTCACCACTCGGACTGTTTTCTTTGCCTTGGGCTCCATAAAATACATTCATGATGATCTTGGGAAAAGAAATAGAATTAATGATTGCTTGGACTGTACATGTCCCGTTAACTTAACATCTCGCTTTCCCAGAGCTTTCCATCTGATGAATGCCTGTTTCTTACTTTCGCCATGGTCATGTTTGTTGGATGATTACAGCTTTTGCCGGAATGGTGATGCTCTACCGGCGGTGACCTCTCAATGCATAACAGCCCCTAACAGTGCAGCTCAGTTCAGGTTCTGGCCACTGTCCACTGTAAACCATTCATGCAGTCCTGCTCCCATCAGATGACCTCGATTCAAACCCGTTTCATTTATAGGCAGTTGATGCTGGCACCGGAGCGCTTTCGTCACAGAGACTTCCAGACAAATATTAACTCCGCATGAACAGGTACAAACACAGACCACCAGACTCTGCGAAAACATTGTTTTTATTTCTTGTTAATCAAAAGACCTCTGAGCGCTGCGTTTTTCAGAAGTTAAAAGACGTCCAACTTCTAAAAATGTGCATGGAGACCCCCTCTGTTACACCCTGCTGCTGGTTTTAAATATATAGTAAGCTTGCGTCCTTTGTGACCGGACATAAGCTATACCAGAATAGAAATAGCTCACAATAACTTATACAGTACACTATTTGGAGTGTAAGACATTTTGTAGTTGTCCGATGACCGAGCGCATGACTTTATTCCCTTTTTAGTTCACCGTTTCTCACCAGCAGTGTACTGTAATTTATATGGTGTTCACAAATAGATGCTTTGTTAACTGTAATCCAATGTAAAGACAGTTGTGGAGCATAACTCCACATAAATGTGTCGTTGCTTATACTAAACAAGATTTGTGTTTACATTTGTTTACACTGTGTGTTAACAATGTACTGACATTCGGAGTTGAAAATTTTGAATGCAATATGCTCATAAACAACAATAAACACTTTTGGAAGTAAGTTTATCTTCAGTACCTGAATGTGTAATGCATTAAATGCCAAAAAATCATGAACTACAGAGATTTACTGTATCACCAACAAAGATGTTTATACTGTCTTTAATTTCTCTTAAGGCCTGGCATAGATGCAAAAGCTGCCAGCATGTTCCTGATTATAGCACGAACAAATATTTCCAACAGTCCTGAGCTAAAAATGTCTCTGTTTATGACAGAGGAAGAAAATGAGTGATTATGTTTGGGTAAGAGAAAGAAACAGGACAGAAACTTTCAAAAGTACTACATCCGAAAATCTACAAGTATAAACCGGGTTTGGCTGCTCACAACCTTCCAAAACAATGTATAGTGTTAACAATTAAGTGACTTCTCACTGTTTAAATGTTTTCACAAACCTCCAGCAGTTGGTCTGAGAAGTAATTTCCCTTGCGTACATGTTTATAAACGCTTTATCAAAATCGCACAGCATTAGAAATTGAGTTGACATCCTGATTTCATGTATTTCCATTACATTTTATATGAAACAGCAAATAGTATGTATGTAGGATGTAGAAGAGTAATTTTAATTTCAGTAAAATTAAGTTAAATTAAATATATTTATTGAAATGTAATTTACATTTTTGGAAAAAATGTTTTTGAAAATGGAATTTAAGGAAATTCATATAAATTATGTAAAAGTAGTTTTTAAAAATACATTTCATTTTGTAGTATAATATACTTATGTTAATAACATGTTACTAATCAATGCTTCAAAGCTAACTAAAGAAATGATATAGAATCAAACAATTTTTTAAGGTCAAATGTGTCATTTTTGGAGGTTCTATTGAGAGAAATGCAATATGATATACATAACTGTATGTTTTTATTACCTTACTGTGAATTTCCACTGGCGCGGAGCGTGCGGAGCATGAAGCGAGCGTTTTCAATTCATTTGAGAGCTGCGCTTGATGCTCACGTGTTGCATTATGGGACCGACAGCAGGGCAGAGAAGGTGTTGGGAGCGGCCGAGAACGTCAAAAAGTTGTGCTGCATCCGAAATGAGTATGAGTCATGAATAGTATGTTGAAACCTCAATATGCAAAAAACAGTAGGCGAGAAATACCCGGATGGTCTACTACTTCCGCCGAGTGTGGATCGGATGGCCACTTTTCTATCCCATGATGTCACGGGAGCTGAGCAACGGTCAAATTTCAAAAGTAAATCAAATAAATATAGCAGAAAACTTTAAGGCGGATATCCGTTTTTAATGTAAGTGCCAATAAATGAACTTCTCGTGACTAAATTATGTTTTTATAAACGCTCACGTAGGTTGTTGTTAAAACTTCATAGGTCAAAGAGCATACGGGTCACATGACCATAAAACATGGGGGTAGTATATACACGCAGTATGTCCGAAATGTATTTATACTACACCCACTCATACTATATAGAACGTATTGTTTTAACGGCCGATAGGTAGGTACTTATTCAAATTCACTACATACTGTCACAGCATGCAATTTCGGACGCAGCAATGGGCTCTTCTTAACTTTATGCAATATCAAGCGACAAACGCCGGTCGACAGCCAATCGCTGTAAACAGTAGGCAAGCCAAGATTATGACCTAGAGGCACGCTCCGCTGTAGTGGAAATTCATTGTAGAATGAGCTATTTCTATCTACATACACCAAAGGTCCCTTACATAGAACTCGCCATGTTGTTTCTACAGTAGCCCTAAACGGACAAACTGCTCTACACAGCGCATTCCCTAAATACATTATCTCATTTTGCAAAGAAGCGAAAACGTGGCGACATCTTAGTTCTGTGTCAGCCACTGTGGTGCTTCGAAAGGGAGGGGTGAGTCGCTCACCTCTAAATGCTTCAAAATTTCATTTACTTGACCTTTAAGTCTATGTTGATTGTTTTGACAGTATTGAAAGTACTTTGTTATAATGTATTTTGTAATCTGAGTCTATTGTTTAAATTAATTATATTTTACAAGGAATAAATTATGAATTAAAAAGGAGAGCATTTTTTAATTTCCATCCTATACAGCAGGAGTCTTCAACTAAAATCGCTTGAGGTCCAGTTAATGAACCCTCCTTACCAGCCGAGGTCCGGATAATTAAATAAAAAAAACATGAATTGATGGTTTTTGGCAGACCAAAGAAATAAACATGTCTTTTCATATCTATAAGACGGCATTACAATGTCTGCAACAATATAATGAAGGAAAATGTGCAAAATGCACTAATCTCTAAACCTGCACTGAATATACATTCATTTCAACATTAACAACTTTAAAAGAAAACTAAAGTGTTGTTTTCTGATGAGCTGAGATTAACAAATAGCAGCATCAAGTTATCAACCTCTGATAACATTTCGGCTCTTCTGGTGGCTGGTGCAGCTGAAAGGGGGGTTTGTTTAATATTTTCCCTCTAAAAGTGTTTCACACGCAGCCTCCATGCACACTTTTACTATTTCCCCATCAGTAAAGGGCTTTTTATGTTTTCCTAAGATCCACTGTTTTCTTAGGGAACGTTCATATGCTCGTTGTTGGGCAGTAAGTGAGTGAGGAAGGACCCATGTAGATCGCTACTACTGGGCTTTTAGCTAATATATTTCCGTGTCCTTACCTCGGACTGCTGCGGGTAAGTTTCTTCATAGTGTCCATGTCTAGTTTCATCATGCTGTTTAACATTTCCACTTTTGACAACCGCAACAGACTCCGAGCAAATGAGACAAACCGGCCTCGTGCATGTCGATGCAGGAACAATAAATGCAAATCTCTCGACCCATTCATCTCGGAAAACATGGTTTTCAGCGTCAACTTTTCTAACTTTTGAAAAGGACATTGTTTTTCAGTCACTGACAGTTACATCTGTCTGCGCGCTGTGCAGCGAGTCTGTCTCGGCTCTCCACTTACTCGACGTCTGAACCAGGGATTGCACGAATATTCGAATATTCAATCCGCATAACATTCGAATATTAAAAAATGCTATTCGAAGATTCCTAAATAAAGGGGGGAGGTTTTGTTAAATAAAAGTGGGAAAATAGCGAGGGCAAAATACACAGACATCAACATGGCACGCCCGAGCAGCTCTCCTCAAACCCCTCCAAGAGAATGGGACGACGATCTATTTGAAGAGAATCTGGCTCTGGCACCGAAAAAACCACGAGGGTATATCGGTCTGACAAAGTTTCTTCACGAAAATAAGAACAACGTGACGGACGAAATTTTGATGGAGAGTAACCGCGTGATAGGCTACGCATTTAACAAAGAGTCTCGAGTTGTAACCCTCTACAGCGCTGACAAAAAAGGCGAATACGTACCCTGACAAGACACCTGCGTGGCGTTCCCTGACAAGGACTGGACGTTGTTTTACAACTACGTCTGGAAGGATTTAAACGACAGTCGCGAAGAACCTTTGTACATCGCAGAGTGGGACTCGGTAACGCCCAACGGTCGTTACCGTGTGGTCGGCGATCATTCTAAAAAGAAACAGCATGACTGCGTTTACTTTTTCTTCTGCAAAGACAACACAAAGCTTCGCGATCGCACCGGGGCTATCCTCCACGACGAACATCACGAGCTGTACGAGATGCAATTTTTGTTAAAATGGGCTGACCTTTATGTCCTGGAGACCCTTTTTTCCAACATCAACAGAATGATCAAGTGGTGCGATATGCGCGATGGCTATTCCAGAGTTAAAGTGCAGCTGTTCCACCCCGAGAAGTGCGCGCGCAGCCAGTGGGCCGTCTGACCGTCCCCACCCATTTACTATAGCCATTATAAAAATCAGTAGACAGAGCCTCTCCCGCAACAATGTCTCAAGACTACGCTTCAGAAAACATCAGCGACTATTCTCTCCAAACCGTTCCTGACGCTCGCGATGACAACGCGGTACACCACATACAGACGGACGAACCTGCAGAATCGTCCGGGTCCCTAATGGAAGTGGGCGATACTCCGATCGATGTCACAGACGGATTCTTCACGGACCTCGGCTACAACGTCATTAAAGGCGTGGTCACCGTGGTACTACAGCACATCATCAATGTCAAGCTCAAAGAAGAGTGTCTGGGGTGCGAAATAGATCACCCGAGCCAGATGCAGCATTCCTGTCTGTTTGAACCTACATCGTACTATTTTGCATCACACTTTTTAGAGTTCAGCCGCAAGCAGGGCCGGACTTAGGAGGATGGGGGCCCCTGGGCTTGAGTTGTTTTCGGGGCCCCCGTACTATTTAAAATCATATGTTTGTTAGCATTAGTAAATGTTTTTTTCTCCAATGACCAACAATGACACTTGTTCATTGGTTTACACATTTATAATGCTTGTTTTGACAGTGGGGGCCACAAGTGGTGCATTTATAGCGTGTAGGAAGTTTCAAACATACTTAAATGTAAAATCCAATCAACATTAATAATCAACATTACAATATCAAGGGGACTACAGTTTTTGACATAATCATACAGCCCTACCATTATGTATATTAAAATTAAATTTATTGATTCATAATAAGAAAACTACTAAAAAGGAACATGTGTGTGTTTTGCCTGTATTTTTGGAGGATCTTGAGATCCCTGCATTAACATGAAACTAACAATGAACAATACAGTCAGCATTTATTAATCTTGTTTATTGTTAGTTAATGCCAAATACAACTGTTCATGTTAGTTCATGGTGCATGTTCAATGTTTGTAAAAATATTAGTAAATACCGCAAATAAAGATTAACAAATGCAGACATGTAATCTAATGCTTAACTAATGTTAACAAATGCAACAGTGTAAAGTGTTAAAAATATTAGTATTCTATTGCAATTCCATCAGTAAAGCATATGACAGATCTATGAGTTTGAAATGCACATTAAAATTGTATTCATATAATGAGATGAAACGTCTTATTATGGCTTAAATAGTTTCATAATAATGAGATTGGTCCACTCCATAGTTTTGCAAAGTCTAGTTAACTGAGGTTGTGCAGGGCAAATAGGGCACCCCTCTGTTATAAATCGTTTTAAATCTTTTAATTACTTTATGACTAACATAACATCATTTTCATGTCAAATTCTTAAATGTAAATCTAAGAGACAGTTTAATGCAGCTCACAGGCCACGAATCCATGAATGGTATATCTGCAAGGTATCATCTTAATTTAGCATTTACATTTTGCCAGATATCTCAACGTCAGAAATGAAATGACTATCTAAACGTAGTTTGAAAAAGCACGAGCAGTTTGTCCCTTCACGCGTCCCGTAGTTCGGTTGTTTTAACTTTGTTTATTTGTTGGCAGAATGTTTTCATTTTTTATTTACATGGATGGATTTAACAGTGTTTGCATATTATTTACAAGAACCGCTTATGGTCACAGAACGGGAAGTATTAGAAATAAACTCTATATTACCAGTTTTTATTCAGAGATGTCTGCAGAACACTTTTCATAACACGTTTTTTGTAAAAGCAAAGAAAGTGTAACAACAGCTAGTAGACTCTACTGCATCTACCTGTCGATGAACCGATCTGTCGTGCTCAGTGAGCGGACACAGACTGTGAGGAGCGAGCGTCAAATGGATAACGCGGAGTGGAATCATATAGCGGTGTATTCAGAGAACGTTTTTCGCGGGGATGTGAATCCTCTCTACTCTACTTCTTCTACCAAAGGGCGCCAGCTTGTGAGGGCAAATGGGCAGCGGCTCAAGCCACAGTGCCACCCAGTGAACGCGTTCCGGCTCCCGTCGGTCCGCGAGTTTCAAAGAAGAAATTAAACCGGAGGGTGGCGGCCTGGCGGGAGATGGTGACAGGTATGCTCTGGATTCTCTGCCTAAAGATCAAGGTGTGGTGCCATGGGTATAAAGAATCATTATTTTCTAAATGCTGTTCTTTCGCGTTCTTGTCTCTCGGTTTTTGGTTTTCATTAAGCGCCGCACTGCGATTGCTCTTGTCAGCCATTAGAACAAGCGTCTTAACGAGCAGACAGGTTTCAACTGAGGTAAACATGATGGATAGAATCCACAAATAACCAACCAGGAAACACCAACATGACTGACGGAACGTTTAGCCAATTAAACGACATCATTCCTTACATAAGGCAGTGCTATTGAACCTTGGTAGGCCAATGCACAAAGTCTAAATTAAAAATAAAATGACTGGCATATAACTAAACAAATCAAATGAACGAGAGCAGGCGGGCCCCTGAAGGGCGGGGCCCCTGGGCTGGTGCCCAGTCAAGGCCAATGGTAAGTCCGGCCTTGGATGTCAGTCATGTAAACAAAATCAAAGCCGTTGCCTGAAATACAGCAATTAAACATTTGTAGCTCCAATTCTTTATATAAAGAAGCCTTTATTTTACATTAACATTTACATTTTTTCATTTGCCAGACGCCAAAGAACAACAAGAGAGAATGAACAGCAAGAATGTTTTCTTTTCTTTTTTTGGACGCAAGACATAGATAGTTATTGGTTATTAAAAGTAGCGCAGGAGCTATAAAAAGGTCACAGCCACTGTCAATTGTGCTATACTTCTCATTATACCACAGGGCTGTTGAATGCTTCAGTCTGATTGGTTGACAAACGTTCTATGGGTATGCATTCATTTTCAGTTAAATGCACACTGGCTTTTCTGTCACAATACCGCAAACACGCAGGTGTGCGCGCGATCTCTCTCTCTCACTCGCACGCACGCACACACACACACACACGCCCCACGTGGCTCAAGCTGCCGAGTCCGTTCGCTCTAACGGAAATGAGATGCGCAAGAAAGTAGTCCTACCATCAACAGCATTTTACAGACGATAACATGACAAACATTGAAATTAAACATTTGAACAATGTCCTGTCGTGTGGTAACCATGGTATAAGCGGAATAATTGACTCCGGTCCGATCAATTATTCGAAAGTTAATGCACACCCGAGGTGTCGTGGCCGCATTACCACCTCGGGGTGTGCATTAACTTCGGAATAACTGAACGGCACGTCGTCAATTATTCCTAACCTAATGAATTGCTTATTCCAGCCCCAACAAAAAAAATATAAATTGTCTTGATTCAATGTTAAGAGAGTTTTATTTGAAACCAAGAGCCTAAAAATCTTTTTTGCTGCATTCTTAAAAGAGCAGAATATCAGTTTGCCTTAAAAATTAACAGGCAAAAGAGAAACTTTAATTTTCATCTCTAAATGTTGACTTGATTCTAAAACAAGCAAAATATTTCATGAGACATAATGTCTATCACACCTATGCTTTGCTCAAATGTAAAATAGTATAAACAAAAATATATAAGAATAGCCTTTTAGGCAGTCATGATAGCACAACTTTGTTTTATATGTAATTTGAATTGTAGGCAATTCTACTTTTTTACAGCACATCATACGGTCTTGTGGCAAGTTACAACCATCTTTTCGTGAATTTTTTTAGCTCTGATTCCTTTTAGAAGAGTCGTGAATGTAGACACTGGAGGCCTGGGCCCTTTGGTTAATGACCATCCTATTAGATTATTTCTGAGTAGCACCTTAATGGCTTTTTGTAACTAGATTTTTAATAAACAAATTAAGGCTATGATAGACTTATCAGAATGACTCATGGTCACATGGTAACTCATACTGGGGCACAATTACACTTGCTGGTTCTTAAATGAGTTTTGATTTGATAACATTGATTAGCATCATAGGGCTGGTCTTACAGAAACTCATGACTCACTCATCAACTTTGTTTGTATTATTTATGTATTGTATTATTTCGACTAGGTTTTGACTTTAATATATAAATTCAGCAATGAATTTAATATTTTTAACCTGTTAAACTCTACGGATTATTATATTCATATAATATTATCCAAATTATGTCATAAAAGTGTTCCCTTAATGCTTACATGTATTTCTGTAACTCTAACTATTATACGTGGTATCATTTGAACGTTTAAAGTCTCTAGTTTCTGGAGAAGTGCACCATTTTGGCATTTATCGTATACATAAAATAACTTTTTTAGGCTGAAATTCATAATATCCCCATGTCGTAGCCCCTTTAAAATCAAGTATGTTTATGATCATGAACATTTTTCATAACACTCAAATATGTCCAACATGTTCAAGTTATATATCAAATGAAAGCTCTTATTCTACAGAATATAGATCTCCAGTTGGATTCATTTGTATTTTACCACAGATCGAAAGCTGTCACGAATCGAGGATGAGAGACACGGATACACAGACAGTGGACTAGCAGGGTGTAAAGTATTGGAGTAAATGTACTTAGTTACTTTACTTAAGTATCTTTTTGGCTACTTTGTAGTTGTACTGAGTATTAAAGATATTAGCAACTTTTACTCTCTACTTAACTACATTTTTGAACAAGTATATGTACTCTTTACTCCACTACATTTGTAATGACTAATGCAATTACACATTACATTTTGCATGCCACCTATCTTATAATTAATATTGCCATTCACAGGGCATTGAAGGTACTACAATCTTGTGGATTTTGCCATAACTTACAAAAACTTGTCAACATGGCTTCTTTATATGAATATGAGTGCAGTATCAGGTAGATGTCAATCGCTGGCGGTTTATACATGGTTAGCCCTTACCCGCTATTTCTACAGTAATATATTGGCAACACTGTTGCCAGCTAGTTACTGTAGGTCACACATCTACAAAAGCTCTTATTTTTAAAACTAACTCTTCCTAAATGTGCTCTAAACATGTTTGCTCAAAATTTGACCATATGGTGGGACTATTGCCATGAAGTGATGTAAACCAGTAAAAAGAATGTATAGTATTTCAATTTTCAAAAGTGCTCTCACACTATATAGACAAAATATTAACCTATAGAATGAGTCGGACACAGAGAAATGAACAATTCACATATGAATCTCAACAATGGTGACAATCAACTGAACAGCTTCATGCTGCAATGCATGCTGGGTACATAGTACAAAACTCATTCATGATTGTTTGTCACCATTGATGAGGTTTGTATGTCAAGTGTCTAACTGTGTCTCAATTGCAAAGAAAGATTTTCTGACAGAGATCTTTCCATTATAACATGTAATCACTTTACCAAACATATCTTAATAAATCTTAAATGCTATATTATTATTATTTAATGATTGAATTCTTTCAGATGTATCTTCAGTTACTAAGCAAACATAAAGTTGCGGTTCCTGTAAAGTCCCTTTCAGTGTTATTGTATAAGTGTACATTTTAAAGCTACAAGAAAGTCAAAGAGTCCAACCAAAGCAAACACTGATCGCCATAATGGTGACTTAAAACATAATTGAACCACTATGAACTAGAGTTAAATCTCAATAAGATCTTACACAGATGACAGAAATAAAGTGAAAGTGGTGTCTGTAATATGTGAAGATGTTATTGATGTTTGTGTTTAATTCTCCTCTGGTGAAATCTTGACAGATTTATTGTGTTCATCTGTTATTTACACTTGTTCATCTAAGACTGTGTGACTTAAGTGCGTTAATAGATTCTTTAATAATGTATCTTCAAACAGCCATTGCAGTAGTTTACTGTAAAACACCTACAGTAACTAGCTGGCAACAGTGTTGCCAATGTATTACTGTAGAAATGGCAGGTAAGGGCTAACAGTGTATGTGAAATGAGGACATGACTGCAGCTGGCGATGAGGCCCAAACCAGCATGTCCAGTGCAAAAAGGCTTTGACTTTTTAATTCTACTTAACATTATTTTATTTATCTGTTATATTGAAGAGACCTTTTTGAAGGACTTTGGTTTACTTATGAGCACTTGAGCTTAAATGAGACTTAGGGTGTTTGTAATGACGTAGGTTATGGTGTCGACCATGATTTGTTGCAATTTTGAGGTGTTCAGTCTTATTATGATTTAAGAAAATAAATGCGATTGCTCACCTCACAAATCAACTGTTTCTAGTTTTTCACTGATGTGTCTCTTAAGTGTTGAGGACTAGTGCTGCTTTGAGCCTATACATTCAGTATGAGTAAAATACTCAAGTACTGTTAAAATCAGATACTCAAAGACTTTTACTCAAGTCGTTTTGGAATTGGTGACTTGTAACTTGTAATGGAGTAATTTTCACTGCAAGGTATCTGTACTTTTACTTAAGTATGGTTTTCAGGTACTCTTTACACCTCTGGACCCAAGTGCAGACATGGTAAGGGGTAAACTAGACTTTTAATAAATAACAAAACATACAAAACAAAGACCCACGTGGGGGTAAAATAAACTGTAAACATGACATATAACAAGAACAAGGACTTACTACACTAAACTAGAAATAACATCTATTACATACTACAAAAGACTAGGCTACACTTAACAGGACAAGAACTCACCCACACGAAACACGACAGAGTACAATAAACCGACACAAGACAGAGAACACAGGGGCATTAAATAAAGGGACAAATCAAAGGGGAACAGGTGTGGGGCATGAACTAATAAACAGTCAAAACGAGGGATACAAAAGGGCGGGAACACAGACAAGACACCGGAGAGTGGAAGGCCAACAGGGACAAAACGCCAACTCCTCCACATAAAACAAAGAGGGTTCTTGTCATGGGTTCTTGCCACAAGATTCAAGAAAAAGCAAGACAAGGGTGGGGGGCAGAACCATGACAGAAGCCCCTCCTTAAGGAGCAGCATCCTGATGCTCCTCAAGGAACAAACAAGACTAGACAAACTGTGACAAAAAACATAACTACACAAAACACGACCAAAAACGTGATACATAGAAAAAAAAAATCCAAACAATGACATGGCACCGGCTCGAAGGCCGGCTAGACAGTACATGGCACCGGCTGGAAGTCCGGCTGGACAATACATGGTGCCGGCTGGAAGGCCGGCTAGACAGGACATGGCGCCGGCTGGAAGGCCGGCTGGACAGTACGTGGTGCCGGCTGGAGGACCGGCTGGACAGTACATNGAAGACTCCTTCCTCATTCTGCCTTTATCTGCACGAACCCTTCTGTGCTCTGAATCAGCCACAAATCTCTTCACAGTACGATGATCTCGCTTAAGTTTTCGTGAAATATCTAATGTTTTCATACCTTGTCCAAGACATTGCACTATTTGACGCTTTTCGGCAGCAGACAGATCCTTTTTCTTTCCCATATTGCTTGAAACCTGTGGCCTGCTTAATAATGTGGAACGTCCTTCTTAAGTAGTTTTCCTTTAATTGGGCTCACCTGGCAAACTACTTATCACAGGTGTCTGAGATTGATTTCAGTGATCCAAAGAGCACTGAGACACAATACCATCCATAAGTTTAATTGAACAATATAAAATTAAATGTTTACGACACTTAAATCCAATTTGCATAATAATTTGGAACGCAGTGTAAGGCAGTGCTATTGAACCTTGGTAGGCCAATGCACAAAGTTTAAATGAAAAATAAAATGACTGGCATATAACTAAACAAATCAAATGAACGAGAGCAGGCGAGCCCCCTGAAGGGCGGGGCCCCTGGGCTGGTGCCCAGTCAAGGCCAATGGTAAGTCCGGCCTTGCAGGGAAGTAACCGCGGTTTACTTCCCACCGCTGCCTCGATTTCAACATGGCTGCGTATCAAATCTGTAACATGCTCATCCTCCCCGTTATACGTGTTGTGTGAAATCTCCCCGCACCGGGGCTATTTTTAAATTGCAGGCTTATTAAAATAATGGGCGGGAAACTATAGAGATCCGATCAGATATCCAGATGTGAAAGCCACTTGATGCTGACAAGTGTAAACTTCAATCAACTTGTGTCTTGATTGTCTGAAGATCCGATCTGCTTGTTCGGATCACCGAGATCGCATGTTAATGCCAAATATAAACGCACCCATAGTCATCCGTGAACAGAAAATGTGCATTTGACATCTTGAGTTGCGCAGACCGATCGGCATTCAACGCGAGAGAAATTGAAGATCAAACTGCTCCATAAGCTTTTGAATCATTCTTTGAATCAACATATGCCAATAGATAAGCGCAGTGCGGCAAACACACCAAAATACACTGATGTAGTATCATAAAATTCGGGATCGGCGCCTCTGTCAATGAGAGCTCTGTCATGTTACCTTGGCGTCAGCTGACTGTAGGGGGAGATTTAACTTAATAGTGAGATTGTAAAAATGTGAAACAAATAGGCTACCTACAAATTTCTCCATTTGATGTGGGTAACATATCTACCTTTCATTGCACATTATATGACAGTTGAGTTTGCATGAACAGCATTTTGCATGAAATACTTATTTGTAAGCCTTGGAAAATATTTTCAATAAATGATATTCACTCTAATGACAGCATTTAAAATTAATTACATTTAACTCTATTTATGATGTAGAAATGTTTATATAGGCATAAACTCAGTCTAATATACAGTATTGTAATCATCTTTGGGTAGGATATTAATTCTCTATGTATCTAATCATCGTCATATCTGAGCCCCAAATGTACACTGCTTGGACTATTTCAAGATAATAAAAAATAAATATATCCAATAATATCTACATTGTAATAACTGTTTATTCTTGTAAGAAGATTGTATTGTTTTCATTTGCCTAATTATGAACACAATGTCAGGGATCTGTCACGAAAGGCGGAAGAACCCAGGCGCAGGCAGACGTGAAGGGGTTAAACACAAGACTTTAATAAACGAAACGAAAAACAAAAACCCACAATGGGGACAACCAGAACTATAACTAAAATAAAAACTGAAACAAAACACTTCCCACGGGGGGGCAAAAACAAACTAACAAAACAAGGCACGACACAACGTCTTACAAAAAAACACGGCAGGGTGACTAAGACTAAAACACAACACTCACATTACACGAACAGGGCATAAAACAGGAACACGGGCTGTAACAGGAACACGAGCAACAACAGGAACACGAGCAACAACAGGAACACGAGCAACAACAGGAGCACATACACAACGTAGTACACACACTACAAACATAGTACAATACACGAGCACAGGACAAAGAAACAAGAGGGTATATATAGGTAAGACAAACGAGGGATAACGACATGGGGCAGGTGTGGTTAATCAAACACTCAGGGAAGGATAACAAGGAAATGAGAGGAGCGGGGCCAATGACGAGACACTGGAGAGAACGCATATTATTGTCAAAAGGACAATAATATGTTTCTCTCCACACATAACCAAAGGCTTTGCCATGGCTCTGCTACAGGACCAAGAAAGACATGACTAAATGAAGCAGAGCCATGACAGGATCACAGTGGAGAAGAAGAACCCAGATGCAGGCAGCGGCAGTGAAGGGGTTAACCACAGACTTTATTTATACAAAAAACACAAAACAAAAACCCACGAGGGGGTGTAAACAAGACAAGATAATAATAAGGGTAAACAGGGACGAAAACTTACTAAACACTAAACTAGAAACAACACTTGACATAACTAAACTCAAACACTTACTAAGACTTGACGGGACAATCCAAACAGGAACACGAACTTGGGAGAGACAGGTAGCCAGGGTACAACAACACATAGAACGTAGCTTTGTCATGGCTCTGCTACAGGACCAAGAAAAACATGACTAAATGAAGCAGAGCCATGACACACAAATTATTAATGACAAACCTTGCATTATACCTCTGATGGAAGCACACACATTTAAGTGAGGTGAATATAAGCAGCTTTTTAGGTTTTTATTATGCATTTAGGAGAGTATTGAAACTAAGTTCAAACATTCTACTTCACATCGTTTTAACTCCTTGGTAAAGTATGGTAATATTCCAACTGGCCAATCAAATCTGTTATTTGACTTTCAGTGACATGCTTTTTATTTATTTTAATTGGTATTTCACGAGACAAAACAAATATACATTTATTGAGATTACCGATTATCCTAATTCAGTGACATGCGTTTTAAATTATATTTTAATAACAAATAATGTATTATTATTGTTATTATTATTATGAAGACATTTAGCCCATTATTTTTGTGGGGGGCGGTAAGGGACCTGGAAAATGGATAGGGGGCGCTGGCCCAAAAAAGGTTGAGAACCACTGATGTAACATATATAAAGCAGTGGTGATTTGGATCAAATTTTACTTAAATGGAAGGCCTACTTGATACAAAAACAACATTGGCTCTATATTGTCTAAATGTTATTTTCCATTTAAGCGTTTATTTGTGAATGAGATGGTTAAAAAGGATAGTTCACTGAAAAAAGAAAATGTGTGTCATTAATTACCTTCATGTCGTTCCACAACCGTAAGACCTCGAACACAAAGATGAACGTATGCTCTTGTGAATTCACATCAGAGACTGACACAGAAAGAGCATTATTTTGAATAAAACTCAAAATTGAATAAAAAGTATTCTCGTCATTTTATAAAATGAAGGTTGAACCACTGTAGTCACATGGACCATTTAAATTATGTCTTTACTACTTTTCTGTGCATTGAAGGTGGAAGTTGCATTGCTGTCTATGGGGGGTCAGAAAACACTTTGACTTCATCAAAAATATCTTAATTTGTGTTCCGAAGATGAAAGAGTTTTACGGTTGTGGACAACATGAGGGTGAGTAAGTCCTGGCAGAATTCTCCAGTAAACTATCCCATTAACGAATGTGTATTGTATTAAAGCAATAAGCCCCAAGAAGCAGTGGGTTACAGTGCATTTTATAACAGCTAAGGGCGTTGTGACCCCGTAAAAACCCCGTAGCTGTTATAAAATGCACTGTAACCCACTGCTTCGCGGGGCTTATTGCTTTTATAAAACGGTTATTCCATATGCTTAGCAAGGTTTCATAAAATAAAGTAAATAAAATGATATTTAGGCTATGTTGTGCGGTCAGCCGTTATATATTGAGGTATTTTATAACGGCTTAGAACTCCGCTCAGCCAATCAGAATCAAGGACCAGAACTGACCGTTTTATAATCTAACTTATGCTCTGTCGTTTGTGTAATTTAACGTTGTGCCTCTGTATGTTGAAATTTAGTTGTTGGTGTTCTCTCTTTGGTGAGATTGAAGGTAAAGTCCCCTTGTGGCTAAAATCACGTTTTCATGTTGTTTATATGTCTACAGTATGTCATGGCTGTACGGTAATTTTTTTGCATATAGCACTGCTGCTACAGAGGTTTAAAGTCTAAAACGCCTCTTGTCATTGTTAAAAATACGCAAGTGCAGTGCATTACATGAATAGGCAGACAGATACTTTAGGGCCAAATAATTATTAGTTTACCTAAATTAAACAAAATTAAAGTTTTCCTTTTTTTTACTATACAATAGTAACATATTTGTTCACATAAAAATACTGTAGTATACTTTGCAGTGAAATTCCTAATACTGTAGTGTTTTTGACCCTTACTATAGTAAATATTAAAATATACTACAGTGATTGCTCGTAAAATAAGAACTTCATGTGTTCATGTCAGTGAGACGCAGACAAATCACATCAACACATTAGACAGCATGGATGAGTAGTTCGAGCCATAGATATGTAAGTATGGTGCAGAAAACTTGGCGCTGAAATGACTGCTGCACTGCTGTTTTAGCTCTGCTTTTGCAATGCGAGTACACCGCTCACATATGCATTGGGAATGCTGTAATCTGTTAACATCAGCAATTGAAAAAGATATGCATTGCTACCGTGCAGCCCATGTGTACATTGAGAAAGTGGCTTTTGCAGTGTCTGGAACTGCCCAATACACCGAAATTTCGGCCGCCGAAAATGGCATTATCAGTTTGGGCCAAAACATAAGAAAGAGTCGAAAATGTTGCTGAATGTCACCGAAAATGTCGCCATGCCCCTCCCATCCTTGCACAGTGCTTAGATCTCACTCCAGCTGTCATCACGCATCTACCCTTCAAAGACCAGTTATATTCAAGTCATTTTACAACATGAAGAAATTATTGTCACAGAAATAAACTTTTACATATGCTATTTTTAAGCTCAAAAATGAGTTTTAAGTGATAAAATTATTGAATGCAGTGGGACTTTTGCAGAGAGTTTTTTTAATTAATTGATGACTGGACTGTAATTATTGGAGTAATTATCTCTATATCACTTTCCAAGAGTTTGTGCTGGGACATTTATTAATAATGTTTGCTTTAAGTCCCCCTGCAGTCAATAATTGAATCACGTAAAACTCATCTTGAGCATTAAAATAGCATATATAAAAGTAATTTAAATGACTTCAATGTAACTCTACACCCTCACTGTATTTAGTATATGTGGATATGCTAATTAGTCCCCACCGCTATTCAGTCACACTAGCTTGGATTTATAGACATGTGAATTAGTCCCCGCCTCCACTTAGGGTGTGTTCACATATGCCATGTTTGGTTCGATAAAAACGAACTCTGGTGCGATTGCTCTGTTGGTGCGGTTTATTTGTGTAAGTGTAAACGCTGCCACCCGAACAAGCGGACAGAGAGCGCTGAAAAGATGGGTCTCGGTCCGCTTTCAAACAAACTCTGACATGGTTTGATTGAAATATGAACGCAACACAGACCAAAGGCATCGAACCGAACCAAAAACAGGAAGTGATAACAATATACGACCCGAAAATCAAGTGATTTGATAATATAAAAGGAGTGTTTATAAGATATGTGCTTGCACATGTAACGGAGGAATTCCTGGCGCCGTTTTGGCTGCTTTAAACACTTATGATGTCTTCGCAAGTTACCGGCTTTGCGAAAAATACCCTTATATGCACAGGGATACACTGAACATGTATAACCCAGCACACAGTATTGTTTTGGATGTTCGGTATGTTCCGTTTCAAAATATAAATCATAAAAGCTGTCCAATCACGTTATGACTTTACACGTAAGCTGTTAGGTTCGATATCTTTAGGTTCGCTGTTAAAATGCCTAAAAAGTCTTAACATTAAGCGAACCAGGACTAAATTTTTTATTTGTTTTTGGTCTGGACCAAAAGAACCAAAAGAGCCAAACTACAAATATGAACGCACCCTTAATCATACCAGCTCGGACCATACCGTACGAATAGAGGTGGGGACTAATTTGCATACCCACATACTGTATACTAGAACTCTCGAATATGGCATCTAGGGATGCAACAATACAGTTAACCCATGGTTCAATACGTACCTCATTTTTTTACCCACGGTTTTCGGATCGGTTCGGTTCTGATGGCTTGGCAAATTAAAAGTGTTTTTTTTTTTCATTATTCTATGCTTTTTTGACAGGAACAGTAAGTTAAGAAGAAAAAATATTTTATTGCCATTCTCTTTATTTTACTTGACTTTTTTATTCTCTAAGCAAAAATCAGCTTGTACAGTGCCTGGTGTATGGAATAAAATAAAATAAAGATAAATTAAAGATTAACACTGGCAGCTCACAGCAGTTCTTTGTTTGCCATTCATAAACATGCCAGTAAAATATTGTGATCCTGGTCACTTCCTGGTTGATCCGAGCACTATGTGTCGGGACCCGAGGCTAGCACTGTCCGTTTGTCTCGTTGTATGTGTGCACGTATGTATGCTGAGCAGGCTGGGGTTGTCTTGGCAACCGCACACGCTCACTGTCTGCGTGTATATGTGATTCACCTGTCGCCACTTATCAGGCCTCGTTAACCTCTGTGTTCTCACCTGGTGGTTTTTAATTCTACCCTATTTATTCTCTGTCACTTCCTCACTTCCCTTGTACGATCATTGCCTCCAGTTATGCCGTACCTTGAGTTGTAGTTCTTTACTACCCCTTGTCTTGTCGTGACCTGGATTATATAGTGTTCTCTTGTCGTGTCGTGTCATGTGGATGTACCTGTGTTGGATTACGTTTCTTCGTGGATTTCTGTCTTGTTTTGTTCGTGTCACCCATAACCCCTGAGGACTGCTTCCACCACAGCACCACCCGTAGTCGACCTCATCTCTGCTGCTGGCCACGGACTGCCTGTTCCACCAGAGAGGTGGTTGCGGCTCGCTCCGCTCTCGCCGCCGTCACTGGGACTGTCTGCCGTCTCCCGACCTCATCTCTGCTGCCGGTTTACGTCACCTCTGCCGCCGTCCTGCTCATACCACTGCTGACGCTGCTGTATACTGGGTTCTCCAGTTGGCCTTGTAGTCAGCTGGATGGTCAGACTCTCTGCTCTGTCTCCCTGTTGAACTTTCTTAGTGCACTTTTGTGTGTCTTTTGCCATTAAAGACTTGTTACCCCGCTATTGAATCCAAGTGCTTTTCTCTCGTGACAACTATGTATGTATGTATGTCATTGTTTTGACAGTTCGCCATGCGCTCGGTGTCTACGTCATTTGCCCCGCCCTCGTGTCTCCCCGCCAGGCTTTCCCCTCACCGGGTTCTCATCACCTAGTCACACTGTTCACCTGCAGATTATCCCGGCCATTAGTTTACCCAATACTCCTCATCCCATTCATCTGTATCTCGTTAGGTTTCCCTATTTTAGTTCCTCTTGTCCTCCTATCCTGTGTCAGACCGTTGTACGTCAACTAGTTTTTGACTCCTCGCACTGCCTTAGCCCAGTGGATTTTACCTGCTTTCTAGAACCTTGTTATAGCCTTAGTCTCAGTCCTAGTCATAGTTTCGTGCATCTAGTAGCTCCCTCAGTCTTCTTTAGCCTTAGCCTAGTCTTACTTTCCCTCCTATACCCGTCTTAGTTAGTTTTTGCCTTCTCTTGTTTTATTTCTCTGCCCTCTCCTGAGTACCTGTTGGCGTCCCGGAATCGCACTCTCACCACAACTAGCCCCAGCCTTCCGTCTGTGGTTTATTCCCGGAAGGGATCGGACTTTGGAATTCTTACACGCTGTGTTTCATCGGGTCGAGTGTTCTCCCCACACCAGGTTGTCTCTGGTTCCCATAGGACGGGATCGGACTTTGGGATTCTTACACGCTGTGTTTCATTGGATCGAGTGTTCTCCCCGCACCAGGTCTTCTCTGGTTCCCGTAGGACGGGATCGGACTTTTGGGATTCTTACACGCTGTGTTTCATTGGGTCGATCATTCTCCCCACACCAGGACTTCTCTGGTTCCTGTTCTCTCCAGTCCAAGGCTTTCCAGTGTCTAGCGGGTCGAGCCTCTCCCCGCCATCTCTTGGGGGCCTGGTGGTGTCTCCAGTTAGTGTGCTGTGTTGCGTGCTTTCAATAAATTTCTGATTTCTTTCCCCGCAACTGAGTCTGTCGCTAATTACTCATGACAGAATGGTCTGACCAGACACAAGACTCAGCGGGGACGGATCCTCTTCGAAACGCACTGCAGCAGCAGGGGTCTATGCTGGGGCACCAGGCATCACGCCTCAACGCAACCACGTGGGACGTGGAGGTCCTTAACGTCCAAGTTGCGGATCTCCTCCAGGTCTCCGAACTGCACTGTGTGGTGGCAAACTCCCAGGGGGCCGCGGCTTCCATCTCTAACGGATTTCCCCTCGATCCGGAACCACATGCCAACAACCCACCGCTCTACGACGGCAACTCTAATTCCTGCCGAGCCTTTCTGTCTCAGTGCGCCATGGTGTTCGTGCTGCAATGTCATCGCTACGCCACAGAAGGTGCTAGGGTGGCACATTTGTGCTTACACTTCTGACGGGACGAGCTCGTGAATGGGGCGTGGCTGTCTGGGAGGCTCGAGCTCCCTGTTTTCAGTACTTCGGAGCATTTCGTGCCGAAATGACGAACCTCTTCGACCGGTCGGCTCGAGGGGATGAGGCGGCTGCCCAACTCTCTCTCTTCTCACAAGGAAGAAATTCGATAACCGACTATTCCATCCGGTTTCAGATGTTGGCGGCCACCAGCGATTGGAACGAGGGGGCCCTACGGTCACGTTTTCTTGATGGGCTCAACAACACCATCGCGGATGAGAAGCAAGAACAACTTCTCCAGGGACTGTGTTTTTATTGTGGCAAGCCCGATCACCAAGTATTTCAGTGTCCATTAAAAGCCCGCGCCCACCCGTAGTTCGGGGAGTCCGGGTGGGCGTCATCCCTGTATCTTGCAAGTCTGCATGCACCCAGCTGCCGTTTCGTCTTACCCTCAATGGAATCTCCCACACTGGTTTGGCCCTCGTGGATTCCAGAGCCGAGGGGAGCTTTATTGATGCCACCACGGCCCGCAAATGGAGGATCCCAGCCATACTTCTTCCTCAGCCCATCTCGATCTGGACGCTAGCGGGGCATCCCTTCTCATCCATCATTCATGTCACACCTCACGTAAGCCTTTTTCTTTTTGGTAACCATTGTGAGTGATTAAAGCTGTACATACTCGATTCCCCCAATACTCCCATCATAGTAGGGCATCCTTGGTTGTCACAGCATAATCCCCACATGGATTGGGCTAATAATTCAGTTTTAGCTTGGAGCCCTGCTTGTCACTTGTCTTGTCTTGGTCCTGCTCCCTTTCCTGTTTCTGTGTCTCCTGTGTTTAAGGTCGAAGCCGCGGATTTGACTGGGGTCCCGGAGGAATACCATGATCTTCCATCCACGTTCAGCAAGTCACGGGCCACCTCTCTACCTCCGCATCGCCCCTACGACTGTGCCATAGATCTCCTTCCGGGCACTTCTCCGCCTAAGGGTCGCCTGTATTCGCTATCCGCTCCCGAAAGAGAGGCCATGGAGAGATATATCTGTGATTCTTTGCAAGCTGGGCTCATCCACCCCTCCTCTTCGCCGGCCGGTGCAGGTTTCTTCTTCGTACAAAAGAAGGATGGCTCCCTGTGCCCCTGTATTGACTATCAAGGTTTGAACGAGATTACGGTAAAAATAAATACCCCTTACCGCTCATGTCTTCGGCCTTTGAACTGTTACAGGGAGCCCGGGTCTTTACTAAGCTAGACCTACGTAATGCCTATCACCTGGTCCACATTCGCGAGGGGGACGAGTGGAAGACTGCATTCAATACACCATCGGGACATTATGAGTATATGGTACTCCCATTTGGTTTGACCAATACTCCAGCAGTCTTCCAGAGCCTCAGCAATGACATTTTGGGAGAGATGAGTAATCGTTTTGTCTTTACATACCTGGATGACATAGTAATTTTTTACCCCTCTCTCCAGGAACACACCCGAAATGTTCGTGAGGTTCTCCAGTGCCTACTTCATAACCAACTATTTGTCAAGGTGGAGAAGTGCGAATTCCACACCGATACCGTCTCATTCCTTGGCCATATCATTTTGCCCAAAGGCATTGAACCAGATCCCGCTAAGATCAAAGCCGTCGCCGAGTGGCCCATCCCCGACTCACGCAAAGCCCTACAGTGGTTCCTGGGATTCAGCTATTTTTACCGGTGGTTTATCCAGGGGTTCGGCCAAGTGGTCGCACTGCTCACAGCATTGACCTCCACCAAGGTCCAGTTCAAATGGAACTCCCAAGCTCAGGTAGCCTTTGACATTCTCAAGTCCCGTTTTGTCTCTGAACCTGTGCTTTGTTTTCCAGATCCTGAACGGCAGTTTATTGTCGAAGTCGATGCTTCTGATGTCGGGATAGGTATGGTTTTGTCTCAGCTCTCCGGCCATGATGAGAAGGTGCACCTCTGCACTTTTTTCTCTCACTGCCTTGGCCCTGCAGAACGGAACTACGATATCGGTAACAGAGAGCTGTTGGCGGTTCGTCTGGCTCTGGATGAGTGGCATCACTGGCTGGAGGGGTCAGCGCAGCCCTTCTTGGTCTGGACGGATCATAAAAACCTTGAGTATGTCCGTTCAGCCAAGAGGCTGAGCTCACATCAGGCCCGTTGGGCACTCTTCTTCGGCCGATTTGACTTCACGATCTTGTACCAGCCGGGTTCCAAATACATCAAACCTGACGCACTCTCTCGCTTGTTTGAGGTCCCCGGGGGCGAGCTTGCGGCCGAGGCCATCCTCCCCAAGGAGATGGTGGTCGGGGCTGTCACCTGGGACCTCGAACGGCGAGTGGTGGAGGCCGGACAAGATGTGCAAGTGCCAAGAGAGTGTCCAGCAGGCAGATTGTTTGTGCCGGCTGCGCTGCGTCCTGACGTCCTGCAGTGGTGTCATGCGTCCAGGTTAGTCGGCCATACCAGGAGTTCGGGGAACCCTGACTTCCGTCCGTCAGCGGTTTTGGTGGTCCTCCTTTGCTGCTGACGTCAAACAGTTCTTGTTAGCTTGCCCCATCTGTTCCCAGTGTAAGCCGTCCCATCGGCTGGTCTTCTTCGCCCACTTCCCATCCCCTCCTGCCCATGGTCACACATTGCCTTAGACTTCGTCACTGGCCTTCCCCCCTCCGGCGGTAACACCGTTATCCTCACGGTGGTTGATCGATTCTCTAAGGCGGTCCATTTCATCCCACTAACCCAAGCTTCCCTCCGCCTGGGAGATGTCTCAGCTGTTGGTGGACCACGTCTTGCGTCTCCAGGGTCTTCCGGTCGACGTCGTGTCCGATAGGGGTCCTTAGTTGTCCTCCCGGTTTTGGAAAGAGTTCTGTAGACAGATTGGGGCCTCTGTGAGTCTGTCTTCAGGTTTTCACCATCAGACCAATGGGCAATGCGAGCGAGCCAGCCAGCCATGATCTCGAACGGAGACTATGCTGTCTGACGTCACACAATCCCAGCTCCTGGAGCCAACATCTCTCTTGGGTCGAGTACGCCCACAACTCCCTCCCTGTCTCCTCGTCAGGTATGTCCCCTTTTGAGTATTCGATGGGTTATCAACCTCCTCTGTTTCCCTCGCAGGAACTCGATGCTGCGGTTCCCTCTGTCCTGGCGTTTGTCCGGCGTTGTCGTCGCACCTGGACGAGAACCAGAAAGGTTCTGGCCCGAACCTCGCAGAGAACCAAGGCAGCCTCTCCGGTCCAAGGCTTTCCGGTGTCTATGGTTGTAAACAGACAGACGGCCGGTGTACATTTAAAGAGTACATAACATGAGATCATGAAAATTGCATTTCATGCAGTGTGTAATGTTGCCGTGTTTGAAAGTAAGCAGTCTGCCAAGTTGTAAATCCGAAGGTGAATGAATAACAAAGTTATTGGCTTGGAAAAAAGGGAGTCGACTCTGAATCACACAAACGAGTCATACCTTGTCCGATTCGCGAACTTACGTCACTACATATAGTCCCTGCCTACGTTTTGCTAGGACTGCCCGCTAAAACTTCACTCTTCTCCCCCAAACACTGTAGCTCGTGAGCCTCATTCGCGGTAAACCAATCACAGCAGACTAGACCATCTGACCAATCACATCAGACTAAGCTAGCGGAAAGGAGGGGATTAGACAGATGAATCGCAGAACAAATCATTTGATCAACAAGTAAGGTAAGAATAACTGCCTATTATTACGAAATAATAGTGATTTTACACCTTCTATGTACATAAACTTGTTGTTGGACACTCCATAAACAAAAGTAGGACCTTAAAAATCCCTAGTTATGTACTCTTTAACACAGCAAACACTACCGCTCAATGGGCAGGGCTTTAAGTGAGTGTGCAGTCATTTTTTCTTAAAGAGTTTCTTAATCAGACCTGCACCTCAGAAGGTGTGCGTTTGCTCTGTTGTTTTATTAAGAAACAAAATTCTTTGGATAGCAATATCCTAGAGACCTAGACCTAGAGAAAAGGTTTAAATATTTAGATTTTTTCCCATAAATTAAGGATTGTGGGTGAAAGAAACACGTTTTAGCACATTTGGTAGCATTTTATTTTCAGACCTGCAAACTTGGAAGAGGTGAAAAAGGTGACAGGGAGGGGTGGTGGGGGGATCGCACCAGCCACAATTTGCTGGTCAAAATGTATTTCTTCAGTCTTTTGGCCTGTTTTTCAAGTGCACCACGTGACACCTATGGAGCAGCAACGTATGACCTAGGTGAAGCTTACAAGCAAATGAGACCCATGCTGCTGGCATAATGGTCTAATTTTTAGCTAAAGGAAAAAGAAGTGAATTAATATGGATTTTGGTAAAATTTGAGATTTTCATGAAAATAAGTACATTGCCCTCTTCTCGCGATCCTAATTCAATTCAATTCAATTTTATTTATATAGCGCTTTTCACAATGTGCATTGTTCCAAAGCAGCTTTACAGGAGCAAATAAGAAAAACACAGAAAGGTAAAACACAGCACAGTGCATGGTGTTTATAGACCAAGCAAGATCATTATAATAAATAATATCTAATAAATAAATAAATGCAGTCTCCCGGTGAGCAAGCCAACACTGCACTGCTCTGCTGTGTCGAGGAACCCAAACTCCAATGATGAATAATGGAGAAAAAAAAACCTTGGGAGAAACCAGGCTCAGCCGGGAGGGCCAGATCTCCTCTGACGTGTCATAGCTGCACTCAGTGACCCCGACCAAAGCCACCGAGCAACGTCCATGAAGAACAGGGAGAGCCCACGAGCCGCGACCCAGGAAGCCCCTCCCGCTGAAACCGTGCAGGTCCAACCCGGTCCCATTCCGCGATCAACAACAGACAACAGAGGAACAACCAGGGAAAAGTAGTAATGGCATAATAAACTTTATTCCTCTGTTGTCCGACATCGACCACAAAACAAGACCAACCAGACCAGATCCACACAGTCCCAACAAATGAAACGCCCTGAACCACAACCAACAAGCCCCCCTACTCCCTACAACACCCACCCAGCTACCTCCAATCAAAGTCACTGAGTGCAGCCATAACTTCAAACTGCTGTCGTGTGATGTAAGTTTAGCATTAAATACCAAGTATTGTAAATTTAGCATTTATGTGACAGGTAGTCCGTCTTTGCTCTCGGTTGGGGATGGAATTGTCTAATGCTCCAAGTAGTAATGAAACATCTAAAATGATCTTTATTTGTCTACGTTTTCTGAGAGGTGCACCTTCATAAGTCTTTCCTAATACAAAGGATGCGTGTCTATCGGAAGCAAAGTGCCTTGCGCGTTTGACGTTTTGGTTTCGGTTTTAAAACAGGATGCAGGATTGCGAAAATAAAGTGCGGGACTGATGTTAAAAGAGTTATTAGGAGAGATAAAGTGCAGGACCTGATTGATGTGAAGTATAAGAGCTCAAAAAGAAAAAAAAGAGTTATTAACAGCTTTTCATGATGAAGCGAATTGATCGGCCTCTAAAATAAATATAAAATTTTATTTGTAAACTAAGGCTTCTGCGACTGAAACTTCGGACGAATATCAATCGCAACCAAGTGCCTTACTTCGAGCAGAGCTCTAGAAGTGGATATTCGAAAGGGAGACTGTCAACCGTCTCTCATAACATAGCCGTGTCGATCACACGGGTGAACTGAATAATAAATATCAACGCCATTTTCTCTTTTCCGAGACGACACTTTGCGTTCGTCCCTTTCAGCAATGCTTTTCACGGGTGCAAAAATGACGTTTATAAAACGGTCACTTCTGGTCCTTGATTGTAATTGGTTGAGGCGATTTCTAAGCCATTATAAAATACCCCGATTTATAACTGCTGACCGCATTATATAGCCTAAATATCACTTTATTTACTTGATTTATGAAACCTTGCTACGCATATGGAATAACCGTTTTATGAAAGCAATAAGCCCCGCGAAGCAGTGGGTTAACAAGTGCATTTTATAACAGCTAAGGGGGTTTAACGCGTCACGTCATGCCACAACACCCTTAGCTGTTATAAAATGCACTATAACCAACTGCTTCACGGGGTTTATTTCTTTATTAGAACACACTTTTCCTGCCGCATCCACACCTGATGCTATGATGTTGCCTGTATCTGTGCATTGAATGTTTAAAATATGGCACCCGGGGAGGCGCATGCGCAGCGGAAGGTGATGGCTGCTTAGTGTTTTGGCGCTCCGCTCCAGAGGTCCTTTTCTCTGATAATTTATCCCTACTAAGAGTCAGGCTGAGTTTTTAAATCACCTTTGTGTCTAAGAAGCATCCGAGATGGCATCCAAACGGGCTTTATTGCATTCCCCTTACAAAAAACGACCTAAAGAAGACGAACGCCTTCACGACGCCATTGCTGAGATGCTAGATAAGCAACTGAGTGCAATAAAGTTTAGTATGTCTGCGATCGTTCGTGAGGAAATTTCAATGATCTCTACGCGACTCGACTCTCTGGGAAAAGATGTCAAAGCATTCGGGGGAAGATTTGACTACATGCAAACCACGGTGCGCGATATCAAAAAAGATTCGATCGCTAGCATGTCTCGCTTGGAAGAGATGCAGGAGCAAATGTGGCTTTACGAGGATAAGTCCAGACAAAATAACCTTAGGCTGGTGGGTCTACCTGAAGGAGCTGAAGGGGGTAACGCAGTCCGGTATCTACAGACTCAAATACCGAAGTGGCTCCTGGCCCTACAAGGGAACGTGGTGGAAATCGAACGTGCTCATCGTTTGTATGCGAAGGAAGATTCCAATAGGAAGAAAGCACGCACCTTGATTTTCAAGCTCCTCCGCTACAATGACAGGCAAGCGATCCTGAAGGAAGCCAGAAAAGCTCCATCCCTGAGCTTTGAAGGGGCTAAGTTATTTTTCTTTCTGGATTTCAGCAAGGGCACATCTCAAAAAAGGAAAGCCATGTCGGAAAAGACAAAACGCCTTCAACAGCTGGGTATCGAGTCTTTCCTGTTATACCCCGCTGTGGTTAAAGTTATGAACGGCCGCGAGCAGATCTTCTTCAAGACCCCCACCGACCTCGAAAAGTTCGTCTTGTCGCTGGATGCCGACACTCGGATGGATCCTACCCCGACGACCGAAATCGTCTGTGATTAAACTTGGCCCTCCTGATCCTGGGTTTCATTATTGCAATTAGGGTCCTGTGCTGTTACTGGTGTAATGGACGCCTAGAGGAGCAGGACGCTTACGCCTAGGTTTTGCTACACAGTTCGAGTGCATGACCTCGAATACATTTGTTTTCCAGGCAGGTAAGAGAGTGAGTTTTACCTCTCTGCAGACTGCCATTTGTATTTGTATTATGACGACCTGTTCTTGGTCTGGTTTGTTTGTTATGTTATTACCAGGGTTTGCTGTTTCTGAATATACTGCTATTTTTGTGATTTTGTGGGGTGACATCTCTGTTTACATGTATAGTAACTTTGGTTTCATCTGCCTAAAGCGTTTATTTTCCCCTATACCATTAGGATGAATGACTTCAATGTTATATCGTGGAATGTCAATGGTTTGAACTCCCCTGTAAAGAGAACAAAATGCCTAGATTATTTACATCGTAAGAGGGCCGATATAGCGCTAGTTCAAGAATCTCATTTGAGGGCTTCAGACGTTACTCGCTGCCAAAACAGGCATTTCAAAATTATAGCCTCCTCCTCTCATACCAATGCTTCGAGAGGAGTTGTTATACTTCAGAATAGGAGATTTCCATTCTTAATAGAGAAATCAGGAGGTGACGACCATGGGAGGGTTGCATATGTTTCAGGAACATGGAATAATTTAAAAATAGTCTTCATTTCGGTATATGCACCAAATAAACTCGAGGTAGAGTTCTTCCCCTCTCTTACCAAGCTGCTTCTCAGTTTTGTTGACCGCTGCTTGGTCGTGGGTATGGATGCTAACGCAGTTGTAAACCCTTCGGTTGATAGATCTTTGATCACGGTGCACAGTGATCAGGAATCACAGGCACTGAATGATTTTATCGGGGACAATGACTTGTGTGATATGTGTAGAGGATGAAGAATGAAAATTGTAGGGATTATACCTTTTATTCCTCTCGTCACAAGACATTTACGAGAATAGATTATATTTTCATATCAAGGTACCTTACTCAGTGTGTCAACAATATTAGTATTCTCCCCATGCTGATCTCTGATCATTCAGCAGTTGTTTGTAATTTGTTTCCTCAGGCCAGCGTCCAAAGGATAAAAAGATGGCGCTTCAATACAACTCTGTTGTCAAACGATGATTTTAACAAACAGTTAAGGGCCAAACTGGTTATGTTTCTTTCAGAGAACTCTAGTTCTGCCGCTAATCCGCAGATTTTGTGGGAAACAGCTAAATGCTTTCTGAGAGGAAACTGTATTTCTTTTGCCTCCTATGATAATAAATCTAAAATCAAAGAATTACATTCTCTTGAGAACCAGATCAAAATAATGGAGAAAGACTTAAAGGAAACCTTTACAGAAGAAAAGAGTAGGTTACTAGGCAATTTAAAATCTAACTGTAAGGCGATATTATTAAAGAGAGCAGAATTTTTGATTCATCGTACTAGACAAAATTATTATTTTAATGGAGAGCGGCCCACTAGATTGTTGGCCCTAAGGCTAAAACATAGTGAAGCAATGTCGTCTATAACTGCCATTAAGGATACTACAGGGGTCCTTCGCACTGCCCCAGATGAGGTTAACACCATATTTAAGGAATTTTATGAGCATCTCTATAGTTCAGAAGTGGACTCGAAGAAGCATCAGAGTACTGAATTTATATCAAACTTAAGTCTCCCCTATCTAAGCGACGAACAACGTAAATCTCTTGATTCTCCAATTGAACTAAGTGAGTTAAAAGAAGCGCTAGAGTCAATGAATAAGGGTAAGGCCCCCGGCCTAGACGGGTTACCACCAGAGCTTTATTTGGGGGTGTGGGACCTGCTGGGACCTCTCCTAATTGACTCCTTAAATTATTCAATAGATTCAGGTTGTTTCCACAGAGACCAGAATACTGCCCTTATCTCCTTGATTCTTAAAAAAGGGAAAAATCCACTCTTATGTGCTAGTTACAGACCAATTTCCCTTTTCTGTACAGACACAAAGGTTTATGCTAAAGTATTAGCTCGTCGTCTGGATCAAGTGGCTGGCTCTCTAAATTCTTATGATCAGACAGGATTTCTCAAGGGCCGCTGCGCTATGGATAATGTCCGATGTCTTTTGAATATTATAGATGCGTCCAGTCGGACTGTTGATCAGCGGGCCATTCTCTCGCTGGACGCGGAGAAGGCCTTTGATCGGGTCGAGTGGACGTATCTGTGGTCAGTTCTGAAGTCCTTTGGCTTTGGTCCTCACTTTATACATATGGTACAAACGCTCTATACAAATTCATTAGCACGGGTGTCGACGGGGATGTGTTCCTCAAGTGCTTTCCTGCTGGGTAGAGGCACAAGACAAGGCTGCCCTCTATCGCCTTTGTTGTTTGCTCTCTCGATAGAGCCTTTGGCACAGGTGGTTCGTCAGGATCATATAATATCCCCTATTACTATAGACAACTCCAGTCATCACATCTCTCTATTTGCTGATGATATTTTATTATATCTGTCTAACACTTCTACATCTATTACTCAATGCCTTAAAATATTCAACGATTTTGGTAAAGTAAGCGGGTACAAAATTAATTGGGAGAAATCAGTACTGCTGCCATTGTCCGGGCCAGACAGTGTTACTTCCGTGTCATCCTCAATCCCGGTGGGGAGCTCTTTCACGTACCTAGGAGTTCAGATCCTTCCCTCACTACAGACAGTGGTCAAACAAAATTATAGTTCTCTATTCAATAATATTAAACGAGACCTACAGAGATGGGACGCATTGCCAATTTCCTTGCTAGGTAGAATGGCAATCATTAAAATGAATGTTCTACCTAGGTTTTTATTTTTATTTTCCATGATCCCTCTTTCTCCTTATAAATTGTTTTTCAAAGAGATGAATTCTAGTATAACTAAATTCATTTGGAACAATAAACGCCCAAGAATTAAACTTAAAACTTTACAAAGAAGTTCTGCCAAAGGAGGTTTGGCGTTCCCTAACATTCAACTGTATTTCTGGGCGTGCCGTCTGCGCTCTATTAAGACTTGGTTGGAGGTAAATTCGGAGATTGCATGGCGCAAAATTGAAGTGTCAGCAGTGCAACCACATCGACTACAAGATATGCTATTTATTGGTTTATCTAAGAAAGCTGTGAAGTTTGATAATAAAATTGTAGGAGAATCTCTTAAAATCTGGCATGATGTCTGCAAATTTATAGGGGGTGTTAGTAAATTTACTAAAGAGTCACCGATTTGGAATAATCATAGTATACAATCGGAGAGAAAGCCCTTTGTTTTTAAGCCGTGTTCTGATCAAGGGGTATATGTAATGGGGGATATTTTCGATGAACAGGGTTTAAGGTCTTTTCAGGATTTGAAAGACTCCTACAACCTCCCTGGACATTCCTACTTTTTGTACTTAAGGTTGAGAAGTGCAATGCGCGCCTATGGAGTACCCTGGAACTGCAACCTGGACTCTCACCCACTGCTGGACTGTGTGAATTTCCCTCAGACACGGGGAGCAGTCTCATTTATTTACAACAAGCTGCGAAATCACAGCTCCTGCGCACTACCCATCACTACAATATGGGAAAAGGAACTGGCTCCCTACAAACCCAACTGGGAATGGATATGGGAAGGGATTCCGGCAATGTCCAAGAATCCTGCTCATCAACTTATACACTTTAAAATGATTCACAAGGCCTATGCAACTCCTTATGTGTTACACAGAATGAAGCGCTTGCCTACTCCTTTTTGTACAATGTGTAGTTCTAATACTGTGGGGACCTATATGCATATGTTTTTTGACTGCCCTCTTGTCAGTAAATTCTGGGATAAGGTTTTTTTTAATGATTTCAGAACTTTGTGACAGGGTTATTCTTAAACGTCCCTGTATTTGCTTTCTCAATGACGATTATGATCTTAATCTGAATGTAGACCAACGTAGAATACTGTACTCCACACTAACAGCAGCTAAGAAAGTGATTTTCAAGATTTGGTTTGAACCCACATTCCCGGCTGACAAAATGTGGCTTATAGAATTAAAAAATATTGCACTGTTGGAGCGCTCAACTGCAAGAATTAACGGAGCTAAAACTAGAGCAATTAAGGCATGGTCAGAATTTATTGAGAGACTTTCTCGTATAATAACTAGTTAGTCTAATATCATTTCAGTTTAATCTAAAGGTGCCTAGTTGAATAATTTCCACCTCTAGGTGACTATGTATAACTAGTTCGGCATTTCTTCTTTCTTCTTAACATTTTCTCCTTTTTAAAAAAATGTGTTTCTTTCTTTTCTTTCTTTATGTTTGCAAACCCTGGTGTGTGTGTGTTAGTTTTATGTATGTGGATTCTGTTCTTCAATAAAAAAATAATCTAAAAAAAAATATGGCACCCGAGGACTTACATTTTATAAATCACCAAGAACCCCCCCCTCCCCCCCACTCAGGATAAAAACTCTTTGGATCTATAAGATTCACCAGAATGGCATATTTGGATTCAAAATGGTGAATTTCGCCGAAAAGCGGCGAGTTTGCAGGTATGTATTTTGTGATTTCCGGGAATGAAGAGTGGGGGTGCAGAGGCAGAGCTCATCTCATCATTAGAAGAATAATGGCAAATGTGATGAAATTTACACACTGGGGCATGGATGATTTAGACTGTTGCAGCCCCATGTAACACCTGCTGTGAACTTCGAACGGCATCTCATTATAATAAACCAATCACGAGGGACCCAATGTATCTGAAATTTCACTAAACTGTTGTATAGTTTGTAATTCCCTGCTAGTTGCACTGAGATATGCACTAATTGTAACAATGTCTATTAGGGTATCCAGCTTGGAACCCCAAAGAAGAGAGAAACAAAATCACAGATTCTTAGACATGTAAGGTGGGCATGTGACATAATGCTTCGATGTAGAAAAGTTCTTACCAGAGCAGCCACAGGAGTGGGCAGCCTGTTTATCTTCTTCACAAGACCCGGTCTGATGGAGCTCAATAGTCTGCGAAAGAGAGATACATCAGAGAGTCTACAGTGGCAGTGTGAATCAGAGCCAAACCCCACGGACTAAAAAACTTTGGGTAGTTTTATCTACCCAATGGCTGGTTTATGTCAGTTGGGTCATGTTATTGGGTTATTTTCTCAGTGTTGTTGAGTTTTACTGTAACCCAGTTCGATAGGTTATAGGTTGGGTAATTTTTATTGACCACTGAGATAACCCAAAGCTATGGATACTATAGGGTGCAACGATTATAGATTTTGTTGGTACGATTATAGTCTGAGGAATAATCACGGTTACACGATTATGACGGTTATTATGCATTCATTAATTTCTACATTTTTACTGGACCTGCCAAAATTGTTACTTGCCCTGCCACAAAAAAGTAATAAATAAATAATATTGTCTAGTTATTAGTTTGCTTTCGACCTATGTAACCTTAATAATTATAATACCAAAACTATTAGCCTAACTCACAGAAAGTTCATATAGACAAATACAGTCAATCAGTAAGTAATAAAATTAAAACAAATTATCAAATTATGAGCAATAGCACAAATAAATATAATAAAGTGTCACGGTCACAAAGAGAGAGAACCCAGGCGCAGGCAGAGGTAAGGGATAACAGGACAAGACTTTAATGAATGCAAAAACAAAAACCCACGATGGGGTGCAAAAACAGAACAATAACTAGAACACGGAAACAAAACAAGAAATCAAAACAAAACACTTCCCATGAGAGGGCAAAAACTGAACTAAATCAAAAATGAGACACTACGTATAAACACTTACAAGGGACACAGGCAACATAGCGAACATGGTCAAAGGCACATGACAGGCAAGGCAGGGAAGGCAAACAAAACACCACCATACACAATGAACGAACACAGGACAATGAAACATGAGGCATTAAATAGGCAAGACAAACGAGGGATAATTACACAGGGCAGGTGAGGAACATGAGACACAGGAGGAAAGCAATACATGAGACGAGAGGGGCGGGGCCAAAGACAAGACACGAGAAAACACATGAGAAGTAAAAAACAAACAACTCATGGTTTTCTCACATAAAACATAAGGCTTTGTCATGGCTCTGCCGCAGGACCAAGAAAAACATGACTAAATGAAGCAGAGCCATGACAATAAAGCAAACACACAAATGAAATTGACAGTGTTTTTCAGGTGTTTCAGGTTGTTCTAACTGTGGTTATCAGGTACAGAAACTGAATAAAGGAGTCTAGTGTAAAATAACACTTTATAGTCTTCACAGTATAAATGAAATATAGATCAAACCATATTAAAGTTATGAAAGTTAATCAGTGAGGAGCAGTGAGTGTGTTTTGTCATCGTTTTTTGTTGTTTGATGAGCAAACAATAATAGATTTATTAACTTGATATAGAGTCTATTCGCTAAATAACGCCTCAGAATTTTAGCATGGACAAATTGTTGGATTTATTTGGAGAAAACAAGGTTTGTATCAATGGTTTTTATCTATAATCCATTCATGTACACCAGAAAATGATGGAGCATGCAAAATAGGACCGTTCACATAACATTAACTGTTATTAAAAGTAACGTGAGCTTCATCAACTTTGGTAGTCTGTAATTTGCACTGAATCATGAAATTTGTTATTGTCTTTTTTTCTCTTTAGAATGAATAAAATGTCTAATTTATTCAAAGTTTGAACATTGGGATGCAAAACAACCTGGGTTCATTTCAACTCAACGTTTTTAGTGTGTAACCAAAAGTGTCAACATGCTAAGTCCAAGAAACTAGAGCACAACATTGCACACTTTGCTGTCTGGGACAGGGATGAATTGCCACATCTATCTGCATAAAGAGGCAATCATACAATCAGACAATCATAAATATGCACCGCCAGACATTCTCTGGAAACTGATGATGATCCAAATAAAGCTCCAAAGAAATCTGTCTAGTTTTTTTTTCTGGAATTAAATTCCTTGGGGGAATGATGTGAAACAAAGGGAGGAAGGTAAATTACAAGGGTAAAAATTTTGTAGTAAAGGTCTTGCTGGAGACAACGGCTAATTTAGGTTGATCTGTTTCATAACACTGGTTACCAAGTTCTTCTCAACTCAGGCTTAACCCTAAATTAATGGTTATGTCCAGGGGCACAACATTCTATTTAAAATAGTAAACAGCAAATAATTGAAAAGCTTTTTTCATATAGATGAAGCATAATTTCAACTAAACCTGGTTCTGGTGCCCAGAAGATTTATGCAAGTACGTAAATACAGTCCAAATTACAGTAAAATATTCAAGTCATGTTTTCCAAACATGCTTTCCAGTTTTTCAAATAATGAAAAGTAAAAAACACAAAATCCTGACCTTTATCTTCATAATGTAATAATTATTATATAATTATTATAATTTAAAATATGTCGGAAATTCTGTGTAGAGGTCTTCCCGGAGGACCCCAAGTCCGGGTCGGATCCCAATACTAATTCTCTGGGTCTCGGGTCTGTGTGTAATACCCGAGTCGATTGGAGAACACCTGCCGTGATTAGTGTCATTCAGCACTGTGCGTGTTTTGTAACTTACAACTTGTAAAATTAGGATAAGAAAAGTGTGTTACTGAAAGCGGTCGGTGATCATAGATGCTTATAGCTGTGTCTCAATTCAAAGGCTGTATCCTCCGGAGGTCGCATTTGTCGACCGCATACATAAGGCTGTCACATTTCACAAAAAAATAATATTCTAAAATTTACATTTATTTATCTTAAAGGAGCTGTATGAGCGGTTGAGCTAGGTATCACAGTCCAAATTCAAAATATTGGCGAGGGTTTTCCCCGCCCCTCCTCCTCCTCAGACCCCACACTTACAGGAGTTGCCAGACACTTACAGGAGTGTAATGGAAAGCATAAACTCTTACACTGTAAGGTTATCTGATGGTTTTGTTGTTGGCAAATATAATTCAATCAGCAGCTCTTTTAAGAGGTTGCGTCCTCCGGCGGTTGCATTTACGGGCCATATTGCTGTCTCGTTTAAACAACCGTCATAAAATTGTATATTACTCCTCGTAAGTTATAAAATAATATAGTAATTCTTTCTAAGTTTGCAACGTAATAGTACCGGAAAGGGTGGAATCTGCTCTGACCCAGATCGTTTGTTTGCTGCAATATTCAGTGATTTTCACCAACTGGCAACCGAGCTGTCGAAATACACTAGTGGGTAAATCCACAGAATGATACAAACAAACACAAGCAAAAACATCCATGGAACAAGAATACACGGGTAAACTTCCACAGGAAAAACAGGTTTGGAGCTAGGTAACTGTCACAACTCTGTCCTTCCTATCATGAGGTTTCTGAGGAGGAGGAGTTGTGACGGTGCCATGTCTTTTGTGCTTGTTTTGTTATATGTGGAAGACACGTGGCCATTGTTGTCACTTTGCGCTGCGTGTCCTCCTGTCATGTCGCTCAGCCCCGCCCTCCTGACTCCCATAATCATACCCTTAGTGTTTGATCTCCGTCACCTGCCCTTCACCTCCCTTTTGTAATTATCCCTCGTTAGTGTTTCCTACTTAATGTCCCTTTGTTCTCTGTCCTGGGCGGTTTTGTTATGGTTGTTACCCTGTTCGTCTGTGGATTACCCTGTTCGTCTGTGGATTACCTTTTGGATTTCTGTTTTTAGTTTGTGCCGAGTTTTCCCCATCTTGGGTTTTGTGTTGTATCTTTAATAATAAAAGACCTTAGTTTACCGTTTTCCTGCCTGCGCTTGGGTTCTGTTTCCTCCTGTTCCGTGACAGGTAACACTTACCTTACAACTAGACCAGACAACAAACACTGGGTAAAGGGAGAACATAGTGTCCAGATGATGAGGTGCAGGTAAAAGTCATTAGTATTCGGGTGAGCGGAAACGTGTGTAGCGGGGTGAGAGCGCTGATGCAGGGGGTGTGGTTGACTGCGGAGACGTGACTGTCACATGGTCAGACTAGGCTCAGAGAGCACAGAAATTGCAATCGTTATTGTAGTTCAAAAGGGCAAACAGTCGAAGTTGTATTTTTTTTTTTAATTGACTCAAGATACAAAAAATGCAAAAATAATGAGTGGATTTAGCATGTTTGTTCAATCGGCAAGAGAGGAAAATCATGAATGGAACACATAAGGAGGATTGCATGCATCACATTCAGGTACAAGGGAGAAGGCTATTAACAGTAGGCAAGACAAAAAGTTGACTTGTCAATAGCAATTTACTGTGAAATATGTGCCGATCGGGTCCAATCACGTCTGTAACTTTCCAGCCTGGTTCGGGTCCAACTTTTAAAATATTGGACAGGTCCGGGTCGGTTCTGTATAGCACAATCACTGGTTCTTTGGGTTCAGGTACACATTTTTGGACCGGTGAAGACCTATAATTCTGTGAGCCTGAAGCCTGTAGTAAACACCTTGGGTTTTTTTAAAGTTTTGCTTAAATATGTGATATGAATAAACAGCTCTCATAAGTGGCTGTTTAAATAGTTGCCTCAATTGAAACCAGCGGCTCACTCCACCATTCACCCCTCCCTTTCGAAGCACTATGGTGGCTGACACAGGACATATATGTTGGTTCTTTAACTCTTTTGCCAAAGGAAATATTTGCAAAACGAGTTCTGGAAGAGCAGTTTCAATTGAAGAGGAAAGTTTCAAAAAGTGAGGGGCATGTCCTCCTGTGAATTGCGCCCCTGAGTGACACTATGAAACAGTTCACAGCCTTAAGGCTTGTCAACACCAGGACGATAATAGCGCGCGTTTATTGTCGGCATTAAACGCCTCGTGACTAAACAATGGGGGCCAATATAAGTGTGCACACCGGCGCACAAAACGGCAGACGTATAATCGTTATTTAGTTTTAAACGACTCTGGTTCGTTTTTTGGGGTTTGTCACACCGCATTAAAAACTGGCCGACCAATGAGATTGGCGCTTTTATTCACATGCCTGGAGCTGCTGAAGTTACAGTAAAACACGACTTGGTGGCACTCAAGCACAAAACGCTCTTGCTGAGCACACATTGATGAAGAGGAAGCAAAATGAATTCTTCTTCTGTGTGGCAAGCGAGTGTCAGAAGCATAAAGTTGCGCAGCGCCACCTTGTGTACCATGGTATTTCTGTTTTTCATTAAGCGACATCTATGTCAGGGAGTGAATTTGCACGTTCACTCGGCTCATCGCCAGTGAAAATCGCTTGGGTATGAAAGTTGAAAAACGTCTCAAAAACACTGCCGATAAACGCTATAGCGTATAGACTGCTTCTTTCTCTTTAATGCACACATGGACAAAAAACATCATAGGCTAATAATTTAAGCTTTACTTATCTCTAAAATGGTTAACTTTAATGTCCAAAAAAGGATGTGAATGCTACCTTATTCTGTAGCTTGATATTGTTCGGAAAGCAAGTTGCAAAACTTGTAAGAACTACTTGAAGAACTACTAAGAATTACTACATTGGACATTGTAGGGGGAATTTAAATAATTCAGTTCATATTTAAGATTTTTTACATATTATAATACATATCAAATGGCTTATTTAATCAAATTAACATACCACAAATTTTTAAAAATCGTTTATTTAATACAATTATTAAACAATAAAATAATAACATTAATTCATATTTACATAAATTCAATTAAATATAAATAGTTAAAAATATTGTTAGACACTATCCAGACCACTAAACAAACAAAAGTTAACTGCAGTCCAGTCGCGAGCGTCTGATGAAAAGGTTTATAGATTGACTAGTTCTCGCCATGAATATAGCCTTAGATGCTGGAATGACGTTACGAATGAAACAGCAAATAAATATTAAGATATTTCAGGTTTGATGTTAATGAAAAGTTAAAAAAAACATTGTATAAAAACAAGTAGACACACAAATGTCCCCACAATGATAGTAAAAGTCTCACACACTTACATTTTCAATTTATTAAACATACTAAATGATGTTTATTTGAAAATGTAAAAATGCAGAAAGTTTTCTGTGATGGTTAGGTTTTGGGGTTAGATTCGGGAAAGGCAATAGAATATACAGTTTGTCCGGTATAAAAATCATTATGCCTATGGAAAGTCCCCACAATGTATAGAAACCTAACATGTGTGTTGTTTAGGAGAGTACTCACTCGCACAGAAGAATGCCGTTGTCCAGTCCAGCTCTGAAATCTTTTTCACCAAAACTCCTACCAGTCACTGCCTGCAACACACACATTCCTTTTATGAAACATTTTTATAATAATATGAAAATATTATTCCAATCAGTTATAACTACATGCGTGTGTGTGTGTGTGTGTGTGTGTGTGTGTGTGTGTGTGTTCATGTTTGTATATCCCGGTGGGGACCTAAACCTGAATGCACACCAACACATGGGGACTCGTGTCACCGTGGGGACCAAAATTGAGGTCCTCATGGGCAAAAAATCTGTGTGCGTGCGTGCGTGCGTGCGTGCGTGTGCGTGTGTCTGCAGGTGTGTGTGTTGAATAGTGTGTGTAGTCTCTGTCATTACAACAGAGAAAATTCAAGAAGATGAGACATCAAAAACTGAAATGACCTTCCATGACCCAGCACAAATCAAAGATCAGTCCATTGCTTATTTCAGACTGCTACTGTACTTTAGAGAAGAGGTGTGAAAAGAAAAAACAAAAAAGAAAGAGAGAAATATTCTCTTACTCTGACATAGCAAAGCTAAAAGGTTTTGGTATTAGCAGCTCTCATCCTGACTAAATCTCTCTCTTAAGCGAATAAAGACACTAATTATTCCTGACATTTTGGATTTACTGTGTGTAAAGTTTATTAAGTTTTATAGGCTTTTACCTGTCAATAATACAACCGCCAAATACTTGTAAATTAAGTAAATTGATCAGGAGTGAATTGAAGCCACCATTAAAATGCTATCAGTCATAGAAAAGCTTCTAGTCTGTTTTTTTTTCTCACTTGCAAGACTAAAATAAAAGTTTACTTCTATGTTAATGAGATTTTGGTAGACTGGTTTTCACACTGAAATAATATTAAATTGTACTGCAGGTTATTTTCATGGTATATGCTTTAGTTTTTTTTTTTAAGTGATTGTGTTGTGTTGGTACATTTTACAAGTATAATCATGCTTCAGTTACAATATATACAATAAAATATGCAATATGCAGATGCTCTACAGCTCCCTGGTCCATGTACTTGGCGGCCAACGGATTTTCCTTTTGAAATTGGAACATCAAAATCGGGAATCCAGCTTTTTCCCTTTTTTGCATTGATTACGAAAACGAAAAACGAACAAATGACCCGTTGTCCATTTTTTTCAAATGTGTTTATAAGTGGAAATCGGAAATTAAAATACACGTGTGAAAATTCTGTCTCTATTTTCTGCAGTTTGTACCGACCCGGAAGCGGAAGCTATCAAGGTGGGCGGGGCATGTGGACATATTCTTAAGTTATAACCTTTCACTGTCAAACTCTATTTGCATCATGAGAAAAGGCATGACATGACCCATGACATCTTACCAGAGTCTTTGATTTAAAACTTAAAGGTACAGTGCGGGATGTTTTGTATGATCTATTAACAGAAATGCAATATAACATACAAAACTGTGTCTTTAGATGTGTATAAAAACCTTACGTAATGAAAAGTTATGTTTTTATTACCTTAGAATAAACCAGTTGTATCTACATAGGGCCTATCTACATGGAATTTGTTATGTTGCGCAGCCATGTTTTGTACAGTAAGCTCTAACGGACAAGCAGCTCTACAGAGCGCGTTTCGTATATGTTGGTCTTCGTGTGTGTTTTTAGACGCAGCTTGCGTCATCACTGAGTTGAAGACGCACAAAGTAGTAAGTCGTAGTACGGAGAGGTGGAGGAGTAGTCGTCGTCTAGCTGAAGCAATTGATTGTTCTGTCTTAGAAGTTTTGATAAAATGGAGGACCATGCGTATTGTGCACAAGAGCCGACAGAGCGTGAATCTCCGTCGTCAAAGAAGCACAAACGTGATGCTGCCAGACGAATTAGAGACAAACGGCGGCAGAAATCCAGGATAAACATCGGTGTATCTATTACCAGATGGAAGGCACTGTTGAAAGACAAATGTTTTCAAGGCGACGCCGAAGTTGCCTGTTTTCTGCTAGACTGGTAAGATAATTCAACATTTTCAATGTTTCCACTTTTTCAATGTTTACCAAACAACTGTTTTGTTGAAACGGTAACGTTAGCATTTTATACAAATGGCCATATAACCTCCAAATAATAATGTTTTTCCGTCCCTGCGGTACGTACTCTGGTTGTTCCTGACTTTACAAAGGGGGAGACAAACATCTACTAACTTACACCTAACTGCCTATGTCGCTGTCAGATCAAACGCTTTGAACAGCGTTGCTATTTATGATTAGCTAACTTTAGCTACTTCACTACTCTCAGCGTGTACTAGATAGCACGCAAGAAATATATCTAATTATAGAATTGTAACAGTAACTTTTGCAATAGAATACATGTTAAATGATTAATTACGTTAATATATTGCCTTACCTTTGCAAAGAAACATCATTGCTTGTATCACTGCTATCCGCTGTCTCAGTAGACGACATCTTTTTTTACTGTTGCGGCCTCCGTCGTAATTCGAAAGGGAGGGGTGGGCAAATGACTCAGAGATTCGTTGCAAAACTATAATACAAAGCTAGTGGCCGCTGATTTTCAAGAACTGCGCCTTTAAGTGAAGGTTGATGTAGCTGGATGTCTAAGTGCGGAGATGGTCCATTTACATTTTACTATTTACAATTATGCATTTGGCAGATGCTTTTATCCAAAGCGACTTACATTACCATGAACCATGGACTTATATTTGTTGTGGGTATGATTCTCATGTGAACAGCAGTGCATTGTAAAAGCCAATCCTACTGTGAATATAGTTGCACTGTTAATGTCAGTTGCCAATACAAATGACCTAGGACTTGGAAAGTGTGCATTTATTGACGTATAGATATGCGTCCAAGTGCTCTGTGCTTCTTTGTATTTGGCCATAGATGCATATAAATGCAGTTCATGCTGTATTAACAAAATAGCTCAAAATATAATTCACAGCTCTATAATATGTATACCACTATCACATTGTAGTGTAATTCACAGATCTGTCGTTTTAATGCCTAACATTTCTTGGTCCATGGTATTGTTTTGCCATCTGTTGTGGCAAAACAACACATGCATTATTAAAAAAAAGAATGGCTAATTCTGCAAATGTAGGTGACAAATATGTTGGGGTCAAGATACCATGCACATCATTTATATTCAATCAACTCAGAATAACCCCGATGTCACTGCTTATCACTGATAACCCTTACGGAAATTTACCATGGTTTTACTACAGTTAAAATTGAAAAACCATGGTTTTACTACAGTTAAAACAAAAAAAAAACATGGTTACTACACTTGTATCACAAAAAAAAAACATGTTTAACTTTCGTAAGGGAATGACTACTGCATCACTCAAGCTTTAACATGGGGTGGCCTTTGTGTTCGTGTTGAAACCTTTTCTTTTTTCTGTAATAAAACCTGCATATTCGTGCAACGACATGTTCCAAAGACATCAACAGAACGGTTAATCATACTACTCGATAGCTTCCGGGTCCGTGTATGTCTTCTTAGTTTGATTTTCAATTTGAAACTGAACAAACAGGAACGAGAAAACAGCGCATTTTTTCGTCTTTTCGTTCGGTTAAAAACGAAAAAACGAGAAGTCGGCTTGTTTTTTCGTTTTTATGCTCAAGATTAGAAAACGGATAAACGGCTTTAATTCTCGTTTTCCACATGTGGGCGGGAAGAAACGCCCTCTTTCCGCGGATTGGTCAACCAAATACCGACCCTGACGTCATCATGTCTTCCTCAGTTCCAATGGACAGAATACAGGTCCTCAGCTGCTGTTGCGATCTCTGACATTAAACAGATCATTTATAAGAAGAACGGATGTTCGACTGGGCGTTCTTCTTCGCAACCCAACGCGTCTTAAAGAAACGTTTATGTTGGAAATATTAATCTAATCATATTAATGTAACCCTCTCGCTCTCTGCGTGCTTGCTGGCCTCTAGCACCGCCGCTGCTGCTCTGCGTTGTGTTGTGTGTGCGTTCGTGAGTGGTGGTAGAGAGAGAAGAGACGCGACACAGAGGCATTTCGAATCGTGGCTTGCCCGTTTATTCCACAGCACGGCATCTATAGTGTTGATAACATGAACTCACTTAAGGTTTATCTAATAAAGTACATTCCAATGCACCTTCATTTTAATAACAATCTCTCGCCGCTTATATAACCATGTATAGCTTTGCATCAGCCACCCCGTATTAACCACACTCAAAAGAGAAAACAAAAAAAACATTTTAACCCTCCATATTACTCTGCTTTTAGGTCTCTAGCAGTTTAGAACATAAAATGTCTCAATAGACAGAACTTTAGAGTGACAACAACAAAGACACTTTAAATTGAAATTTCCGCTACTATTAACACGTCTTACCTATAGTGTTGATAACATGAACTGAAGAAAAGATGGCGCACTACACGCCTATCAACACTATGGTACATCAAGAAGCTCAAAACAGTGCTAAAAATACTTGAATCTGGCGTAACACAACAGTGTCATAGCGACATCTTGTGGACAACACATAACACTGCCCTACATTAACACGGCAGTTTTTTTGCAGCTCAGAGGTAAAATTGTGTAGCAATAAAGCTCCGCGACTCACAGCCCGGAGCGGATGTGAAGCACAGACCATTGCTCCTTCAAGTTTAAATATAGGCTAACTATACATTTTGGTGGATCAGATTCTGGGTTATAGCCTATATGAATAGTCTGACTGAACACACGCACAACACATTGGACGGATGTCTCGTGTCTTTACGTAATTTAGCCTGAGGGTGGCCCTCAGATGTTGATTTATTAGCAGGACACATATCCATTGTTTATCTATGGTACGGTGTTGCCTCCAGGCAACATAATTTGTTTCAGTCTTTAAAAAAAGTAAGATACCCGTTTAATTGGTCATGCTCTTCAGGAAAGAAGAACTCAAATACTAACCAATGAATGTGTTACATGACCCACAGGGGTAGTTTGGTTTCCTTTTCAACAGCTAGCCAGACGGCCCCTTTTACTTCTCCAATGAAAAGTGCATTTTTCACTGGTTTCCATCCAAATAATTGGATACAAAAAATCTGAGCCACCTTTATTGGAAAGTAAAAAAGTTTTTTCAAAGATTTCATATTATATATAATCAAATGGAAAATAGGAAATTACAAAAAAAACACAATGTGGCCTTGAGGCAACATTGTACCATAATGGAATCCGATAAGGCCATACCAAACACACATATAAATTACATTTAGGGACAACATCCAATTTCGTAAGACACCTGCAAAGGCATCACAAAGAGAGGTAAGTTAATGCCATGTTTCAGAGTTAGCATTGCATTTGAGTATTTTAGAAAGTTTGGAAAGTAGGGCTTAAAGATAAGATTGATCGTATTTTTATTGTAATTGTGATGAACATGTTATTTAAGGATGGGCACCGACGTGCTTAACGAGCCGTGGAGCCTCTGCTCTTTCTAGCGGCTCCTCTATCGAACACGCACGTGCACGGGCAGGCGCGCACACGCACACACGCACAAAAGTGTTCATTGCTGCACAACCTTGCTGTTAGGTAGTAAAATTAAAATGACCTTATTTTATCTGCTTTTTGATCATTACAAACAATAATGAAAATGATTATCTTAGAATAGAAGATATGCTGTCTCTTGCGTCACATAAATTATCAATAGTTAAGTATGTGGTCTTGTAGTCATGATTTTTTTCTGTCTCTGTCTTGATTGTCTCAATTGGACTCGGTCTTGACTTGGACTCGAACCTCTCTGGACTTGGACTTGACTTGGACTCGAACCTCTTTGGACTCGGACTTGACTCGGTCTCGACTAGTCCTGGTCTTGGACTTGTCTTGGACTCGACAATGGTGGACTTGACTACAGCCCTAGAACCTCGGGTTGTCATCACGCGGTTTATCAAGTGTCTTATTTTTTTTCGCAATCGCCGGTTAAACAAAACAAACTTGAGGCGCAATTGCAAGCGAGTTACTTCGAAACTCAAGCACAAACGTTTATATATCCATCGTTAACATATCTGCTAACATGAGCTGGTGCATATGAAACAAACCAGCGCTGCCCTGTACAGATTAGAGATGTAATGAAGTGAGTTTGTGTGCACATTAAAATATTGAACCTTGTATGTAAGATGCTTGCATGATTAAAGAAATGTACTACAGTTTATGTGAGCTGTCTTTAAGGTTCACTGAATGCATTGAATGAATCCCCGAGCAAGACATTATTGCAGCGTTATGTATGAGCGCACTGCGCAGGTGCTGAGCCAATAGCGTTAGAATGTACACAGTAACGGGCCCGTTCATTGGTTGAATGTACTAAATGAACACTCCCTTTACTTATCGAGTCAATTGAGTCAAAATGAGACTGAATGTGTCACGGCCTTGGTCTGGTCGGGGTATCATCTGCACGTTGGTTGTGTTGTTGTTGTCGAGTACGTGGTAAGCCGCTGGCTGACCGCGTACTCGGTGTATGCGTATTTCACCCCGCCCTCGTGTCTCCTTAGGCTTTCCCGCACTGGTGATTTTCCACTCCGCACCTGCACGCCTGCTGACACGTTACTCATTAAGCACTCGTTCCCGTAATTACCCCACACCTGCCAACCTTTTCCATCTCATTATGTTTCCCCTTATATTCCCTCAGTGTCTCTTGTCTGTTGTCTGATCGTTGCTTGTTTTAGCCTGTTTCAGACTGCCCCAGACGTAGCTGCGGCTCGTCTGTAGAAGTTTTGTTTCTTAGTCGTGTCATAGTTTTGGATATCGCCTTTTCTGGTCAAGTAAAGTTTCTCTCTCCTATTACTCCATCCGTCTTCCTGTTTTCCCGGCAGCTCTCGTTGGCGTTCACCTCTACCGCATTCGAGCGCAGGCAGCTACCCACAGGCGGAGTCCGGAATTCTTTCCTCGTCGTGGCCGTCCTCCAGATCCTCAGCGCGGGTCCCGGGCCGAGTGAGGTCCCCAGACACTTCTTTCCAAGGCTTATTGTCGGAGACCTATCCTCTGCCCGAGTCGCCGTGTGCAACCCTTCTGGGGGCTCTTGTTCTTACCACCACAGGCAGCACGTTCGTGGTTGGGTTGTTTCCTATTGACTGTTGCCTGTTTTTTCCTAATAAATACCTTCGGATTTCACCGCACTTGGGTCGTTCTGTGTTATTGCCATGACAGAATGAACTGGTACATGTTGTTTATGGCCTAATATCCTCTGTGTTGCAACTGTGCATTAATTTAATTGAATTTTAACTGGTTAAAGGTTAACTTTTGTTAATAAACTGTATTTAAAATAGATTATTTTAAATACAGTTTTTTTAATTAAATATCTAAATAAATATCGTTATCGATCAATATAGAAAAATCTATCGAGTTTACTTTTTTGCCATATCGCCCAGCCCTACCTCAAAGGTACACATATTGTACCTTTCCACATGGATACCCAGACAGCAAGCAACCATTGAATCAATGTAAACAAATAGCTGATTTGCTAATTTCGTTGAATTAATATCACTTTTGCACCTGCAATTAATGTTTAAAAAATGTTGAAATTGCAACAAATCACCATTATTGTGATCAGTGTTTGCTTTACTTGGGCTCTTGAGTTTAATGTTAAGTTTTCTTTACTGTCTAACACATATGTTGGGGCAAAGAAAACTAAGATCCAGTGAGATCAGAAAATGTTTATTTCATCACAATGAATGTAAATTACTTTTGAGTGTGATATGTTACTAATATGTGACCCTGGATCACAAAACCAGTCTTCAGTAGCACGGGAACATTTTTAGTAAAAGACAAAAATACATTGTGTGGGTCAAAATTATCGATTTTTCTTTTATTCCAAAAATCATTAGGATATTAAGTAAAGATCATGTTCCATGAAGATATTTTGTAAATTTCCTACCTTAAATATATAAAAACTTAATTTTTGTGAGTGGATGGTCTGCCACAGTGCCCCTGATTAACAAATTCAAAGGCAATTTTCTCAATATTTTGATTTTTTTGCGCTCTCAGATTCCAGAGTTTTAAACGGTTGTATCTCAGATATTGTCCTATTCTAACAACTCATATATCTATAGAAAGTGTATTTATTCAGCTTTCAGATTACGTAAAAATCTCAATTTCGAAAAATTGACCCATAAGACTGGTTTTGTTGTCCAGGGTCACATATGTGAATGTGCAGTTATGACACAGCTTTAAGAGAATAAAGCAGTGTTATGGACGACTAACAGAATAAATTATTTTCGCAAAATTGTTACTTTTCTGAATCAGTTAGACATGAAGAATCGGTGTATGAATCTCAACAATGGTGACAATCATCAAACTAATTCAGGTAAACTGCAATGCATGCTGGGAGTCATGAATGAGTTTTGTACTGTGATGTTACCCAGCATGCATTGCAGCATGAAGCTTTCTTTCTGTTGATTGTTACTATTGTTGAGATTCATACACCGATTCTTCATGTCTAACTGATTCAGAAATGTAACAGTTTTGTGAAAATCATTTATTCTGTAAATTGACCATAAAACTGCTTAAATCTTTTTAAACTGTGTCATAACTCCGCATTCACATATTAAAAACCTAAGACACTCAAAAATAATTTAAAGATAATTTTCTGATGTCACTGGATCTTAGTTTTCTTTGCCACAACATATGTGTTAGACAGTAAAGAAAACTTAGCATTAAACTCAAGAGTCCAGAGCCCAACTAAAGCAAACACTGATCACAATAATGGTGATTTGTTTCAACATTAATTGCAGGTGCAAAAGTGATATTGATTCAACGCAATTAACATTCACAAATCAGCTATTTGTTTTCATTGATTCAATGGTTGCTTGCTGTCTGGGTATCCATGTGGAAAGGTACAATATGTGTACCTTTGAGGGTACTGCCCCAGTGACAAGCCATTGTACCCCTAAAGGTACAAATCTGACACAATTTTTCTGACAGTGTATAGCCTACATGAAAGCATTAGCAGCAGGTCAGTTTGTAATCAGGGCTGAGTAAAGAAAAACATGTAACTGTATTTCATTACCGTTACTTTTGAATGGTAATCAAATTATATCGGAAAGATTATGTCAAGTATTTTTTACTTTTAAAATGAATATCAAATGTTTTGCGCACAAATTAGAAAGAAATTAGAATTTTATTTGCATAATTACATTTTGTATTTTGTAAACATTTCTGATGTGTTTAATCTGTGAATTTTACATTGTAATATAGTTTCATTATTTGTATAAATGTTTGCAAGAATTAAATTATTCTATTGTTGATTGCTGAATTTAAAATGCGATTGCATGTAGGTGCGTGCCAGCTAAGCTAAATCACGAAATTACCCAAAACTGGTATCATCTGTTAGCTGGGGTAACGCTCAGTAAAAAGCATTTAAAATAATACTAATAAAAATTGCTATAATAACCTGCAAATAGGTTGTGTTTTTAGTAAGCCTATTCATACAGTCAGTTACAATGAACTGTTCTGAGAAAATTTTCATTAAGCACATATTTAAACTAGGGTTGTTCCGATAGACGATACTATCGTGTATCGACGATCCTCAGACCTATCGGCGATAGCTGATTCCCTAGACGATAGTTGGCTGTTTGCCAATATATGTTGCAAATCAATATTACAAACGCGCATTGCGCATTTCTTCATGCAAGAGAGCTTGCAATGCACGCGGTTTAGGCTTTTCCTCGCACCAGAGAGAGTTTATAATGTGCGGGCTTTGAGTTTTCAGTGCACGAGAGAGCTTGTGATGCGCGCGGCTCGGGCTTTTCCTCGCGCCAGAGAGTTTATAATGTGCGGGCTTTGAGTTTTCAGTGCGCGATAAACTTGTGATGCGCGCGGCTCGGGGTTTTCCTCGCAGGAATTGCTATGAGCGTGAGGGTTTAAAACCACTGCACGAGTTGTTCCCGTTTGGCAATCAAGTAATAACAGCGCACGCGGGCATCAATGACGCATTTGGATGAATGATATTGACTCATAGCAATAGTTTACTTTCTCTTGTTTGCGGTGGTAAGTAACAGTGCCAACTGCACTGAACTTAAACTCTGATTGAGCAGAGATCACATGAGCATTTAATAGACACATAAGCTTCTGTTTTTGTCCACAAATCCAGCTTGTCATAGATATATGCGTAATTGTCCCGCCCCTCGATACTATCGTGTATCGGCGATCCACAGGCTGGCGATAGAACGATCTGATTATATTGAATATCGCCCAACACTAATTTAAACACAATGTATATAATGTGTCCTCTCTACGGTATGATTGTAGAGCCTGCTAATAAATCAACATCAGAGCGCCACCCTCAGGCTAAATTACGTAAAGACACGCGACCTCCGTCCAATGTGCTGTGCGCCCAGTCAGTCTATTCATATATACAGTAGCTGAGAAACTGATACACCCAAATTTATAGTCATATTTAAACTTGAAGGAACAATGGTCTGTGATTCACATCCGCTCCGGGCTGTGAGTCGCGGAGCTTTATTGCTACACAATTTTACCTCTGGGCAGCAAAAAAAAAAACTGCCGTGTTAATATTATTAGATCAATATTTACAACATAAACGTTTCTCTAAAACGTGTTGGGTTGCGCAGAAGAACGCCCAGTCGAACATCCGCCTTGAACAGCTGTTTAAGTTAGAGATTTGTACGGCAGCGGAGGACCTGTATTCTGTCCAACGAACTGAGGAGGACCTGATGACGTCAGGGATGGTATTTGCTTCACCAATCCGCGGAAAGAGGGCGTTTCTTCCCGCCCACATGTGGAAAACGAGAATTAAAGCCGTTTATCCGTTTTCTAATCTTGAGCGTAAACACGAAAAAACAAGCCGGTTTTTTTAACCTAACGAAAAGACGAACAAATGTGCTGTTTTCTCGTTCCTGTTTGTTCAGTTTCAAATTGAAAATCAAACTAACAAGACGTACACGGACCGAGAAAACGGCGCCATTTTCGTTTTTCGTTCATCAAAAAAAAAAACGGAAAAACGAGAATTCGGCTTTTTTTTCGTTTTCAACTTAACGTTTAAAAAACGAATAAACAACTTTAAAACTAGTTTCTCACATGTGGACGGTATGAAACGCCCCCTTCCGCTGATTGGCAAATCAAAGGTCAGTAAGCGACGTCTTCGGTTGTCCCTCGGTTCCGAATAAATAGTCCTCCGCTGCTGTACAGAAAGTATGTTTCATTGCTCACATTAAACAACCTTCCTCAAAACGTACAGGGCAGATTATAGACTGGACTTTCTTCTGTGTTACCTAGAGCATTTCATTTAAATATTTATATCACAAATATTAATGTAGTTCGCATTCGCATCTTTCTAGCTCTCCAGGGTTAAATCTGCGTGGCAAAGCTGCGCGAGACACTGGACCACACGAAGCGGATTCATATACTTATTTTATTTAATTTCATTTCATTCAAAATTCGCTGTTGTGGTTGTTGGGTTACCACTTTTTTTTTCCACAAGTTTGCTTCTGTGTACATTCCATCAAGTGAACCTAGACGAATTCAGAGTTTTGCTGCGTGACAAAGCTGCGCGAGACACTGGACAGTACGCAGAGGATGCATATAGGCCTACAGTACGACGCTGAATCCAGCTTCTTATTCGCAGCTTCGTATTGACGCTATCCTCTCCACCTTAAAAGACGCGACTCTTTAATTTTCCGGTTTCTTGTTCAAACTCAGTTTAGGGACCGTCTAGATTTTCTCTTATTCGCTTTTTTTGCTTTTGTGTCTAAAAAAGAGCAATGAACAGTTTCTAAATATTATATTAATAACACTGTGTGCGTGTGTGTATGTGTGCGTGTGTGTGTGTGTGTGTGTGTGTGTGCGTGTGCGTGTGCGTGTGCGTGTGCGCGTGCGTGCGTGCGTGCATGTGTGTGTTTGTGCGTGCCTCGATTTTCTCTTTTTAGCTTTTTTTGCTTTTGTGTCTAGAAAAGAGCAATGAACAGTTTCTAAATATTAATAACACTGTGCGTGCGTGGAGAGAGGTTGCTCTGCTGGCTGTCTGGTGCAGGCATAACAAGCCTGAGCTGAATGCCCTTTGAGATGTTAGTAGACTTCATGAGGAACCCTCATCACTCCCTCCCCTTACTATTCTCAATATCACTTTGGCTGAACAGATTAAATTATGTTTATGTTTGTAAAATGCACAGTATGAACCTTTTAAGCAGGTAAGGGTCAATCGAGGCGCAGACAGAGCCCAGGGGGAAGAGCAAGCTCGTTATCCAATCTAGTGGAGGTCTAAATGGTGGGGAGAGATAGAGTCCGAGTGGCCAAACAGTCCAGGTAACTCCAACAAAGGGCGAAGAAAATATCGAACTACAACTAGAAGAAAACTAGATTAAGGTATACAAAAATGACGAACTAGACTTAACAATAAGGAGTGAAGCAAAATGATCAATGCAACAGCCACGACAGAGAGAACAAGAGGGGAATATAAATGTACAGTAAAAATGTCTGTTTTTTTGCTTGGTGGGAGTCAAGGACACTGAGTATAACTCTCATGTGAACTTTCAACGCACCTTTAAGAGTTCTTGAGATATATCAACTCAAAATGGCCCATGAGTGCACTGCCCCATTGAAGTGTATTGACACGAATGCTAACTTCATGGGTCCATAACTTTAAAATGCTACAGTAGAAATGTCTGCTTTTTGGCTTGTTGGTAGTCAAGGACACTGGGTAAAAGCCCAATGTGAAACTGTCAACGCACCCTTAAGGGTATTTGAGATGTAGCAGCTTAAATTTGCCCATAAGTGCACTGACCCATTGACGTGTATTGACACGCATGCCAACTTCATGGGTCCATAACTTTAAAATGCTACAGTAAAACTGTTTGCTTTTCTGCATGGTGGTAGCCAAGGACACTGGGTATAACCTACCTTTGACATTTTTAAAGCACCCTGAAAGACAACTGAGATAAATCCCCTCAAAATGGGCCATAAGTGCAATGTCTCATTGAACAGTATTGACACATATGCCAACTTCATGGATCCATAACTTAAAAATGCTGGAGTAGAAATGTCAACCTGTATTTTAATGTAAAGTAATTAGTGCATGTAATTAGCCAAGATCACCATATGTAATCAATAACTAGTGTATTGAATGGTAAATTGAACTGTTGTCATATCGTTTTGTCTTTGTATAACTATAATAACTATAAGCCAGAATCAGAACGAGCTTTATTTGCCAACTGTGCACAAACAAAAAAATAGGAAAAAAACAAAAACATAAATGCATAGCATATAAATACATAAGATGTAAGAGGATAAGTTAATTACTGCAGTTAATACTGCATATTAAACGGTTCATACTGTGCATTTTACAAACATAAACATAATTTAAGTGATAAGAGAATAGTAAGGGGAGGGAGTGATGAGGGTTCCTCATGAAGTCCACTATCATCTCAAAGGGCATTCAGTTCAGGCTTGTTATGCCTGCACCAGACAGCCAGCAGAGCAACCTCTCTCCAAGCACGCACGCACAGTGTTATTAATATTTAGAAACTGTTCATTGCTCTTTTCTAGACACAAAAGCAAAAAAGCTTAAAAGAGAAAATCGAGGCACGCACGCACAAACACACACATGCACGCACACGCACACACGCGCACACACACACACGCACGCACGCACGCACGCACGCACGCACACACACACACACACACACAGTGTTATTAATATTTAGAAACTGTTCATTGCTCTTTTTTAGACACAAAAGCAAAAAAAGCGAATAAGAGAAAATTTAGACGGTCCCTAAACTGAGCTTGAACAAGAAACCGGAAAATTAAAGAGTCGCGTCTTTTAAGGTGGAGAGGATAGCGTCAATACGAAGCTGCGAATAAGAAGCTGGATTCAGCCTCGTGCCTATAGTGCAGTGATGTAGTCAAAGGGAAAGTGACCTATTTGTCAGATATGTTGATCAAGGTTCAGTCACTGTGTAGATTCCACAGAAAAAATCATTCAGTGTATGCTAAAGATTCTAGTATTTTATAAAACGTTTTTACTGTGATATTTACGACTGGCACATGCGAACGATGACAATTGAGAGAAATGCTGACAAAAATACAAATTAATTAAGCTATCACGGGGTTATTATTATTTAGACGTACGCTTTTTTTAATAAATGCAGAACAACAAGCTTTAATGTGCAATTAGAACGAAAGTTTTTACCTTTATGAAAAAAGGATACATCAGCCATCTTAAGCTAAATGATCAAACAAAAATAAATGCTAATTGTTTAGATTTACGGAGCCTCAATACCAGGGCCGGATTATCCAATGGGCATTATGGGCACAGGCCCAGGGGCCCATGCGCGCTTGGGGCCCAGGCAAGAGAAAACATTTTCACATAACAGCGTTTACGTCATATTCATTCTGCTGTGCGCTTCTCTCTCCCGCGCACATGGAGGTGCACACACAAAACAGTGTTTCTAAATTAGGAAGTCTGTCTTTTGATTTAATCGGCTTTTGTTTAGAAGAAGCGCATAGCGACAAATCTAGCGACTTCTTGGATAAACCTTAGCTTTCATTCAGTGTGAAAATTTCGCCAGTGCTGCCCCGCGAGCGCAAGGTCTCCCTTTCCCGGCAGGAAGAAGCAGCACCATACGACAGGTAACTCGTGAATAAAATGAGTACAAAACAGCGTTTCCAACAACCTGTCACTAGCCGGGTTTCCATCCAAAGTTGCCAATTTAGCTTATGCGCAAAATTGGAATATCGCATAAAACATTTGCGAATAAGCACCGTTTCCATCCAACTAGTCAACCGTCACTTCCTAATAAACTGGCACTAAATATCAGTAAGAAAAGTAAGAGAAGCCACTGAATATAATAGTTTTCATATATAATAATACTTGCGCAAGCAGACGATTATGAAACACAATAAATGCGGTGCTTTTGTGGATGCCTGCTGTTCGGGAAACACAGTCGTGACAGTTCTAAGAGGCAATTACAGAAATACTTGACTACTTTGCTCAGGCATTTAAGAATGACCATCACAACATTTCTGATGCTGTGTCACAAGATCATTACTCTGGTTAGTCAGGTTACACCGGCCGTCTCATAGTGCAGTTACGTGACTTTTTGGAGGAATTTATTCGGCAAATGCGTTTCCATCTCCTATTATTCGCATTAACCCTTTTTCGCAAAAATGAAAAACCACCTCAAGCGATCTTAAAAACTTTTTTGCGAATTAAGGGTTTTTAATTCGAAATTTGGCGTTTCCATCACTCGTGTCTGATGCGAAACTTCAAAATACGAATAAAACCAGAGTGATGGAAACCCGCTTACTGTTATCGACTGTTTGGATATATAAATATGAACAAAGTTCGTCGGTAAATATGCACATGGTTACCATGAGGCTGTGTGAAAGAACAAATAGTCGAAATCACCGCTTTTTATTCTAAGTTGTTAGATGATGTCGCGTCATGAACTGACAACAGAAACTGAAAATATGTCAATGAGAACGATTTTATTGTTGTAAATTTAAGGAGTTGATATATCCTCGTGGCTGTCTTAAATCTTAAAAGATTAGAGGGTTTTTTTACATTTGGTGGTGTTTCCTTGCCAATTGTGAATTATTTTATATTGATATAATGTTGATCAGTAACTGCCTTTATCTAATAATGAAGGCTAAATATTGGTAATCCACAGTGCTTTTACATACATCGCAAAATGTTTAAAAAAAAAAAAAGATGTCATAATATATATGCTAAATAATACTTATAATACTTGTTAATGTCGTTTACTGTAACACATTACACGCTTACATAATAACGTGAGTCGAGAGGTGCTTGTTACACAAATAAAGTTTAACAAATGGACAAATTACTCTTGTAGTATAATCATTGACAAAGACTGCCCTGCCCGTTTAGTCTTTGAAAAAATGAAGATGGAAATATTTTAGAATTGCATTTAAGAATATTTTAAAAAACTTTCTGTAATTTATCTGAAGAAAGTTCTTATATTTTCTCTTAAGAACAGTTTTGTGAATCTGGCATGTTTGTGTTGAATTATGGAAGAATCTGATAGAACTGAATTAAAAGGTTGAGGTGTGGTAGTGTGTGCTCGAATATGACAGTGAGTTACAGTATGCAGGGAAAGGTCTTAATATTGTTGTTGCTGGTCCAGGAAGGCCTTGTTGCAATCTTGTTGTAAATCCTGTATGATGGAGGATGTGTACAGGTGTTGATATTGTCCTTCAGGTTGTGATCATAGTTTGTAACTTGTCAATGTAATCCTGAAACATAGAGGTGTTTCATACACATAGTACCCTAGGCTAATTTAAAACTTTATTGTGCGCATGTGTGTGTATGGGGGGTCCATAAGACACTTGTGCCCAGGGGCCTCTGAGTTCTTAATCCGGGCCTGCTCAATACAAATTACAACGGAACACAGCGAATTTTGAATGAAGTAAAATAAGTAGGCTATATGAATCCGCTTCGTGCTGTCCAGTGTCTCGCGCGGCTTTGCCACGCAGATTTAACCCTGGAGAGCTAGAAAGATGCGGATGCGAACTACATTAATATTTGTGATATAAAAAATTATATGAAATGCGTTAGGTTTCACGAGGAAAGTCCAGTCTAGAACCTGCCCTGTACGGTTTGTGGACGGTTGTTTATAATGAGAGAAATTAAACATACTTTAAGGATCCCCACTGTACAGCAGCGGAGGACTTATTTACGTCAAAATAATAATAATAACCCCGTGATAGCTTAATTAATTTGTATTTTTGTCAGCATTTCTCTCATTGTCATCGTTCGCATGTGCCAGTCGTAAATAACACAGTAAAAACGTTTTATAAAATACTAGAATCTTTAGCATACACTGAATGATTTTTTCTGTGGAATCTAGTGACTGAGCCTTGATCAACATATCTGACAAATAGGTCACTTTCACTTTGACTACATCACTGCACTGTAGGCCTATATGCATCCGCTGCGTACTGTCCAGTGTCTTGCGCAGCTTTGTCACGCAGCAAAACTCTGAATTCGTCTTGGTTCACTTGATGGAATGTACACAGAAGCAAACTTGTGGAAAAAAATGTGGTAACCCAACAACCACCAACAGCGAATTTTGAATGAAATAAAATAAGTATATGAATCCGCTTCGTGTGGTCCAGTGTCTCGCGCAGCTTTGCCACGCAGATTTAACCCTGGAGAGCTAGAAAGATGCGGATGCGAACATAAATATTTGTGATATAAATATTTATACGAAATGCGCTAGGTTGCACAGAAGAAAGTCCAGTCTATAATCTGCCCTGTACAGTTTGTGGACGGTTGTTTAATGTGAGCAATGAAACATACTTTCTGTACAGCAGCGGAGGACTATTTATTCGGAACCGAGGGACAACCGAAGACGTCGCTTACTGACCTTTGATTTGCCAATCAGCGGAAGGGGGCGTTTCATACCGTCCACATGTGAGAAACTAGTTTTCAATTTGTTTATTCGTTTTTTAAACGTTAAGTTGAAAACGAAAAAAAAGCCGAATTCTCGTTTTTCCGTTTTTTTTGTTGAACGAAAAACGAAAATGGCGCCGTTTTCTCACTCCCGTTTGTTCAAGTTCAAACTGAAAAACAAATGGCCAAAAGATACACGGACCTACATGGACCCTCCCCCTAGTGTCTTCTATAGAGATGTGCAATAATTGCGATGATCTGAAACCATCTCGATGAGGTCAAACAATCGCGATGAGAAGATTATTTAATAATCGTGACAGCCCTACAGTCAGCTTGGAAAAGTTGTGTTTAACAGCGGGATAAACACAGTGGTGTAAAAGTCTAATACAGTGGTTCTCAACTAGTTTGGCCAAGGGACCCACATTTTCCCATGGTCATCAAGCCGCGACCCACTTTTCAGGATATATGCCGTAGTTTGTTTGAAAAAACGAGTCACTAATACTAAAATACTAACAAAAAATTGTGACTAATATGACTAATACTGATTAATGAACAGCCTACAAGTAAAGGTTAACTTAAGGCTACCCAAATAGCAGTCCCAAACTAGTTCTTTTTATAAAATTGTTGGTTTGAGCCACCTCTGTGAAATAAACATATACAATAAAACCCAAAGTGAAAATAACATGGCATTTTGGGGTTATGGAAACAAGAGTTACCATAGTAAATACACAATATTAACATGAACTGTTAATGAAAGATGACTATGAATATCATACCTTCATGGTATTGTGATTTTAGGTACTTTAATTTTATTTCACACGTTGCATGCCATGCTCATAGTTACTTTTGCGCTTCAGTGAGGACAGCGTGTGCGGCCGCATTTGCGTAAGTATAGCACTGTATAACGTCTGACAGGACAGGAGAGTTCGTTTTTCTGAGGTGAAAGACTTTAAGTTAAGAAAATAATGATAGAACAATAACACTGACACTCAGCCTGACAACACCTCACCTAAACGCAGAAATTGAACTGGGACAGCGAGCGCGCACTCGCTCAGGCATCTGCCAACAGCTTTCACGCACTTCTTTCAAAATAAAAGTCTTGCATCAGAAAAACATTTTGAATTGCGTTTTTTTGCATTTTATGTTGTTTCTTACACTCTGCGACCCACTTAGAACGTCTTGTGACCCACTTTTGGGTTGCGACCTATACCAGTGTAATCTAAAGCTTGTGATTTGCATTTATGTGTGACATTGGCGTTTGTCTTCTTTACTTTCAAGGCTGCGATGTCTGATCTCTTCCATAGAGCCTTAACATACAACATAGACTTTAAAACATTTTGTTTTCTCTGCGGATAGCATATCAGTTTATTGATGTCCTTAAGGTTAACATATTTTTAATAAAAGGAAAAAAAACTTGCATTATGATTTCAATGGATCTTTAAATACTGATATCAACAAATATGACAAATGCAAAACAAACTTGCAAAAAACATAAACTGAACAATTTCTTTATTGTGTTATATTTCTTGGAGCTAAATGTAAATAGATTGCGAATAAACATGATAAAATGATTTGACGTTCAGCCATAAAACGCTATATTCTGCATTCATTAACATACCAAAACAAATGTCATGACTAAATAACTTTACATTGCATAACAGATATATTAATATATTCAATTTCCCAAACATTTCCAAATATGTCTTTGTAGAGAATTCATGTAGCTACTAAAGTTTTATGAATGCTCTGTCATGCAGGTATAGTATATGTATAAAGCTTTTAATCACAGGTTTACCTACACATGTATTCCTCAGAGAGGATGTTAACTAAATGCAGCAGAAAGGATCGAGTTCTGCTCTGTCTGTGTGCTCAACTTATTTCACAGTCAAATTTCAAACAAACCTGCAGAACAAGCAGGAAAATGACAGGAGCTGATAAATGAGAAAGACTGAACAAAACTAAACTTGTAGATTGTCACAAAAATTATATTCAAGTCTGTATGTCTGCCTCTGGAGAATTACTGCACTTGCCAGCATGTGGGAGGTGTTAAGTGACAACACAGATTAGTTTGGTTTAGACTACATCTACACTGATCTGCATACATTTCAAAACAGTTTTCATTTACACTCTTCGTCCACACTAGTATTTTCCAAAAGGTTCTCTATCACAATAAAACATCTAAAAATGCTTACATGCATGAGTAAGATGCTTCAACATTTATGTCAGGCATTCATTTACTTTCCATCTCTTTATTGCGGAGCCCGTCTGGTCACCTGTCGGAGAAAAAAAAGCAAGACCCGCAAATCTGTGGCCACAGTTTTGTAATTCGTTCCCTCAGTTTAAAAATCCGTACCCATAGATTCTTAAACTGTTCCTACAGTTTACAAAACCATGCTCTCGGATTAATAAACTATACCCACGAGTTTCCAATCCGTGCTCTCGGTTTTTAAAACCGTCCCCTCAGTTTTTGAAATCTGTACCCACAAATTCATAATCTGTGCCCACGCTTTCGCAATCCATTTGCACAGTTTTGCAAACCGTAGCCTACTCGCGGAATTGAAGCCTCCTACAGGAACATTAACGAATATTGTATACTGTTTTATTTTAGATTATATTATAAATTGCCTTAATGTGTTTACTTTACACACGCATGCATGGCGCGGATAAAGCCGCGTTTCACTGGCATAAAGTTGGTTTGACATTAAACGTTCGATATTCGTGAATTTAGGGACCGTCTCTAAAGTTACAAACACAGTATAATACATGTTTCCCACTTCAAAGGCATTTAAAGGGAATGACTTATACCCACAATACTAACTGTACAGTGTTCATGTGTGTCAGATATAATGCACACTTTTTAGATTATTTATATTTATTATAATAAACCGTTAAATCAAATGCAAATATTCCTATGTGTTTCACTGCTGTATGGGCTCATACATAAATAAAATTTTTAAAGCTCAATGGCATTTAAAGGGAATGACTTCCCTGACTAACTGTAAAGTGTTCATGTGTGTGTCAGATTGAATGCACACCGTTTAGATTATTGATATGTATTAAAATAAACCGTCAAATCACATGCAAACATTCCTATGTGTATAATGGTCTCATACACAAATATACCATTATTTAAACTGCAATATACGTATAGGAATATGTGCATATGATTTGATGGTTTATTGTAATACTCAATCTAAAAGTTGTGCATAATAGCTGACACATACATGAACACTGTACAGTTAGTTTTGTGGCTATAAAACATTCCCTTTAAATGCTTTTGAAGTTGGAAAAAGGTATTTTAATGTGTATGTAACTTTAGAGATGGTCCCTAAATTCACGAATATCGAAAGTTTAATGTCAAACCAACTTTATGCAGGTGAAACGAAGTAATGATCGCATACTTTATATGCACCACCAGACAATTTATAATATAATCTCAAATAAAACAGTATACAATATTTGTTAATGTTCCTGTAGGAAGGAGCTTGTTCTGTTGACAGACAGAGGCTGAATTTGTGGGTACAGATTTCAAAAACTGAGCGGACGGGAACAGGGAACAGTTTTAGAATCTGTGAGTACGGATTTTTAAACTGAGGGAACGAATTACAAAACTGGCCGGATTTGCGGGTCTTGTTTTTATAACGGGCTCCGTACTTTATAATGTTGCGGCAACGTAGAGAAGTTTTTTATAATGAACGGACAACAGAGATATCGCTGAGAGAAAGTTGCAAAGCAAATGAAAATGTCCTAGCATTCCCCACGGAACAACAACTGTGAGTAAAGGTCCAGACCTTTGCTTCGTTCCATCCGGACCACAAGACAAAATAAACCATTAAAAAGATTTTACTATTTCTGTAGTTGAAATTAAGCCTCACTTATACACAACGGGGCTGTGCACATCACATGCGCTTTCAGTGACATCCATGTTACTGATCTTTTACCGCTATATAAGTCGCTTCGGATAAAAGCGTGTGCTAAATGACTGAATGTAAATGTAGATCTTCTAATATGTTTTATCTAGCACCAAACATGCTTCATTTTAACCCCAGGGTATCTGCAAGTTTCTGAGAGTTAGATTTAAGACTTTTTAAGACCTTTTTAATACCGTGCAGAATGAAATTTAAGACCAATTTCATAGCAACAAATTTGCACTTCCCCATGGCTAAAGCTCCAACTTTTCTCCATGTGGTAATGTCCAGTCCACTCACCTAATGATCCCCGCGAACGTGTTATTTGTTGGTTGGTTCTGCCTATTTTGTTCTGCGTGACTAATAGACGTAAATGATTTTAAAATGAAAATAAAATCTTCTTTACAGAGTGGGTTCGACTGCATTTCTAAGACCTTGGAAACGCAGATTTAAGACATTTGAATGCTAATTAAGGCCTTATTTTGACATTATGGAATTTAAGACTTTTTAAGACATTTTAAGGATCCGCAGACACCCTGAACCCCTTCTGCTCCATGTGCGCTGCTTCTATCCTGCCAAAGACACTCCACACGAAAGTAGCAGACAAGGTGCTTATTTTAACAACAGTAGTAGAGACACACAGAGCAGGTAAATGGACACTTTCGCAGTAATACAACAGTGAACAAAATGTACTGTAGCAGGAGAAACAAACGTGGCTCAAACTTAACTTTCGATAGACCTCCACACAGAAACAATAACTCTTGTGTAGTTTTAATTTAATTAAATACAATGAATATGTAATAAATTATTAACATACATTGATATTATTATAAATTAAATATAAAATTAATTGTTATATTATCACCAAACACAGACCGGAAGTTAACTTTGGGCCAGGCATGTACGTCAAATGAAACTGTCAATATTAAAGTATTTGTATCTGTCAGTCTGTTTACTGTTTGCTGTATTATTCCAACTATTCAACTACTGTAGACCAGATTAACCATAGCATTTTTATCTACATTTTCCAAGATGGCGTCCAAGATGGGCAAGGAAGCCCTTAAAATATCCTAACTCCTTCATTATTTGACCTAGCCAAGTAATCTTGGTGTCTAATCTTGGTTGTCTGGGTCTATGAATCCATTGGACTTGTCTAAATTGCACTGACATGATTACAAACTTTAAGGTACTGTAAGGTTTTATCTTTGTTTGGGGTGAACCAGAGATGTAAACGATTTAGCCCATGTCATGTAACTCCTACTCAGTACGTGTTTTTGGACACATTTTTTGCTTAAACACAGACTTGACATTCAATGTAAAAGTTATTGCACCCAAATTGGAGTTGTATAACTTTGATCATAAACAACTCTGAATTAGCCCGAACAGAGGCCTGTGTATGAACCCTCTAAAATGGTTACTCATTTAAATTTGAATAAGGTAATACATATGTAATGCATCCTCTATAGATGTTGTTAGTATAAAGATGGCATTATACTAAACCCAACACCGGACTGGACGTCAGGCTGGACACAAGACTGGACGCTGGACTGGACGCCGGCTGCACCGGACTGGATACCGGCTGCACCGGACTGGTCACAGGACTGGACACAAGACTGGACACAGGGCTGGACACAAGACTGGACACCGGATTGGACCCCGACTGGATTACCGGACTGGACACCAGCTGCTGCACCGGCAGGGAGGGAAGTCCGCGCAGCCCGCCGCTGCCTCTTTCTCTTCAGCCGAGCCACCCGCCTGGAGGTCGGCTGAAGGAATGAGGCAAAGGGTGCGGCTGGCTCAGGCTGGGACTCCTCAGACGTGGAGCCCCAGGACTCACGTTTCCCCCGCTTCCCGCCGAGGCTTGCTGGTGGCAGAGAGGACGGTGTGGCGACGCCCACTACCCTGATCCGCAAGGGACTGTCCTCGGGGATAGCCGAGGACATTCCCCTGGGCTCCTCACGATTCATCGCGAGTTCGACCTGGTCCGCGAAGCCCAGGTGTCTCAACCGGCGCATCTCAGCTGGCTCGAAGGGTTCATCGAGGCAGCTGTTGAAGATTACCTTCAACTCTGCCTCGGTGAACCCCGAGTAGCGTGCGGTGGACAGGAAGTCCATGGCGAAGTCCTTCACAGGGGTCCCCCTCTGGCGGAAGCCGAACAGGACGTGAGCCTGGCGGCTCCTGTACGCCTCGTCCGACTCCATGCCTGCTGGGTTCGGTGGTGGCTCGTGGATTCTGTCACGACGGTGCGTGGAGAAGAACCCAAATGCAGGCAGGCAGTAAGGGGTTAACAAAAACAAGACTTTATTAACAAAAAACGCAAAACAAACACCCTCAATGGTGAAAACGGAACTAAGAAATATACATAAAACAAAAGACTTCCCATGAGGGGGACAAAATGTAAAACAAGCACAGCGGAAACTAAACAAAGGTACACGACCAAACGTCTTAAATGAAAACATGGCAGGATAAAACATAAAACTCACAATACACGAACAGGGCGAGGAACAGGACCACGGGTAACAGCAAGAGCACAAGAACATACAGAACGCAGTACACAGAACAATCTACGAGCAACAAGACAAAGAAACATGAGGGTATATATAGGGAGAGACAAACGAGGGATAATGACACAAGGCAGGTGTGGGTAATAAAACACTCAGGGAAAGATAACAAGGATGAGACAACAAATGAGAGGGGCGGGGCCAATGACGAGACACTGGAGAGAACGTATATTATTGTCAAAAGGACAATAATATGTTTCTCTCCACACATAACCAAAGGCTTTGTCATGGCTCTGCTACAGGACCAAGAAAAACATGACTAAATGAAGCAGAGCCATGACAACTGTGCTGTGTTTTACCTTTTTTTGTGTTTTTCAGTTTTTCTTATTTTCTCCTGTAAAGCTGCTTTGGAACTAGGGCTGAAACGATTCCTCGAGTAACTCGAGTTATTCGAATACAAAAAATCATCGAGGCAATTTTTGTTGCCTCGAAGCCTCGTTTAATCCATTTAACTACAGTACACACGGAGCACTGCGTTTCCCCACGGACCGTTATTACTGACGCACAGCCCGCTAAACTCTATTCATGTTACAGTCTCATGCATTCACCGTGAGACACACGCATTTTAGTATGTTCACACGCTCACACGTGTTTCTCATGCTGATAAATAACTGATAGCTTATAGGGCTGTGACGGTTGCCGTAACAACCGCACCACCGCGGTGGTAAAGTGCCATGACGGTGAACTGCCACCGGCGGTAGTGCACGTCACTCTGACAAATATAGGTGTAATAAATATGAGAGTTGCGATAACGATTGCTAGTTGTAGCCTTTCAGTTGTGGGTGGTTTTATTTAAAAGATTTTAAATTAACAGAAATTATTGGCATACGTGTCCGTTGGTGCGTTCGAGCGCAGGCCTGCACGGCAAAACCCAGGTTATTCTGCGGCTTCTGCAATGGATCTTGTTGTGAAATGAACAGATACGTAAAATCAAAACTGGCTATGACCCGCTTGCTTAGTGTCGGAGCGCGCGCAGGTTTTGCCGCGGTTGCGGAGAGACATCTCTTCATTTGCGCTCCTGTGCACATCTTCTGAACGCGCATTTAGTGCAGCTGTACACATTTTAATCTGGACAATGTCAACAAGTAAGTTTCACATCAACGAGTCGGAAAAAGTAAAGTTTTTATGGCAATCTGAATAGGAAAGCCAATGTAGGTTTAAACAGTTTGTTTCAAATGGAATTGTTAAGGACTGTAAGGGTTAATACGCCACTGACTGAAGTTACTGCAACAAGAGCTTTTTTATTTAGTATTTAGCTTTCTTATATCATTTAAGTTTTCATTATTTACTGATGTTTATTTAAATGTTTTATATGCTGTAGTGTGCCGTTTCACTGATGGATTTGCGCGTTAAACATTGACGGATGTTTCATCCTCATTTATTTCAGATATCATATTTCAATTATTTAACAATTTCAAGTATTTAAATAAGGTCTATATTTCTCTTCCACTCGTCATGTGGTTGCTACACGCAAATATAATAATATAAATATTATTTATATAAATAATATATATTTCTCAACCACCGCACCATCGCGGTCGATTTGTCTATTACCACCGCGGTGGTAAAAAACTGCCACCGTCACAGCCCTAATAGCTTATTGAAATGGTGAACTGATATTTGACTTGGTTTTAGTCTATTTTACGAGTGAAACTTGTTTTCCGGCTGCATTGAGTCCATCAAACTAGATGCGGACTAGTGGATGCCAAATCCTGTTATTTACACATTTCATCTGTCTGTTCTGCGTGTCTGAGTGAATGAACTGCACAGTTTAACGTGCACGCGTGATGCTCATGAATTTGTCTGCGTCTGCGCTGAATGAGGACATGAACGCATGAACTTCACCTCCAGAGTTGCTCTGAGAGTTTATTTCACAAACATGTTATTGTTTGAGTGAAGAAACAGACATACTAAAAAATAAGGGTCTTCTGACAACCTGCCAAAATAAAAGCCATAGGCTATTGTTTGAAATTATTAGTTCCATTTTTATTCATGTTTCTTATTTATATATTTGTACTATATTGCATTTTGAATTTAATATGGCAATGGAATGTACTAAATGGGTTTAGTTTTCGCAGATATTAATGTATGCCATTTCAGCAATAAAAACTAATTGTTCTAAAAAGGAAGCAAATTAGTTGTTTTACTCATTTTAAGAGACCTGTCTTATTTTCTCTTGTATATTTAGTATTGCTTTTTAATAAAGAAAAAGTACTTATTATCCGAATACCCGATTAATCGATGGAAAAATCAGTAGAATACTCGATTAGTAAAAGAATCGATAGCTGCAGCCCTATTTGGAACAATGCACATTGTGAAAAGCGCTATAAATAAAATTGAATTTTCAGAATGCTGTTCAGATTTTAAAAAGTTGCATCAAACTAGTCAGTGATGACATACACAACACTGTACACTCAACAGGATCTGGACCCGCATTAATGGTTTTTACACATCCAGCTGTATACATTTCTGTTTATACAGTTAAACGTAACAAAAGACTGGGAAGATAGTTCTGAAATTTATATATATCATTACTACTTTTCTTAATACAACTGTGGGCGTAAACCTTTACCCTATTTATTTAACCATCTATTCCCCACATTTTCTCATTCATAACCTTCAGAATCTAGATGCATATTTTTTTATCTTTGTTTTTCCTCAGTCCCCTTGTGATCTGGAACTGATTCCATCTAAAACGTTGTGTTTTTATGATGATGACTGATTATGTGTCAAAATGGCTGACTAGACAGTCAGTTAGGTTGATCAATTAATTTTCAACGGTTTCTGGCAAGCAGGTTGTTTTACATACAATGTAAAATATACTCTTATGGACATAAATAAAACCTTGAATCGTGACTTTTGAGAAGAGGAGTGCTGTTATGATTATCATAACTGAGAAATCAGACTTTACCCTGTAAATAATAAACAAAATCTAGAAACCAAAATTATAAAAGTTATTTGGGCCAACCAACCAGAACAGCACCTAACAACATTGTCATCCTTTAAAAAAAATCATTATCATCGTAGACTTCAACAGCTACATTACATGTAATGACTCACACATTGTTTACATTTGCTGCATTGACATAGGTGCAAGATGAAAAAAATAAAACTTTAGAGAAACACACCTTTTCCCTGCGCTGTGAAAACACTCCCAGTTTCATACAACGATCACAGTATTCACACACAATGGACACAAAAGCTGTGAGCTTTGTTACATTGAGCTCCATTTTAAAAGCCTCTAGCTGAGGTGTGTACTTTTCAATAAACAGTTATTTGGGGCATCTAGGGGTAGTATGGCTACTGCAAGTTAGCCAAACATTGTAGATGTTCAGATGTCACAAGCATTGGGTACATTTTAGTGACAATGAACCATTTCAGATGTACTTAACTCTTTAATTGCATAAATGTCCCAGACTGTGTATCTTCCCGAGTGATTTCAGAATATACCGTAAATGCATCAGCATTTGTATTAGTCTACTAAAGAGTATAAACTAATACATATATAAACTAATATATTGATCAGATGCTATCCTAAACTGGCACAAACTGGCCACTCATATAACGTGCATTGCCTAAGATCTAAGATGGTTGATTATTATTATATATTATTTATTTAGAATTAAGATATTATACAAATAAATTCCAGAAATCTGCCATTCTTCCCATTAAACATTAAAGTAAATTACATTAAAAGTACTGCATATTACTTTTCACACCAATAATGATTGTTTTAATATCTTTGTAACTAAGCACCATAACACCATAGATAAATAATGTCATGTGGCATTATACACTATATTGTATGTCATTGTATGCCATGCCTAAAATTCTAACGTTTTATATAATGTAACGCGTTGAGACCCCGAACTAAGTTACGTAATAGACACCTGACATACCTGTGCATTTCCTGTTTTTGAATATTTAACTAAATAAACTTAAATTCTGAAATAAATCAATACAATGCATAAGGATTTCATTCTTACAGGATATTAGTTTGATCCCATTAGAATTGTCTCCACATTAAATAATGGAAGAAATTACAGATTTTTTAAAAGACGTCTTGATTTATTTCAACAGGTGACCAAGTATAGTTTTAACAAAACATCAGTCTAGCAGATACCTGTGTAAATAAATACACCCAAAACAAATGTGACAGGTCTTCTGCACGAACTTGAATCATATTAGTACATCTGTATCCTCAAATAACGCAGTGCCGTGACGTCACTCACCTCTATCCATCTCTGCACCTCGAGGACAGCGGGTTCTGTCGCCGGTTCGGCGTGGTGATGACGAGGCTGCACCGCTATACGCCGTCCTGCATCCAAACCTGGACTCGCCATAGAACTGGTTCATCAAAAACCACAACTCACCCGATGGCGCTTGAAAAGTCACGCAACTCGGCAAGTAAAGTTGCTGTGGTACGCTGTTTGAGTCGTGACGCAGAATCGCTGCTGCCGCCGCACCCACGGACGAGACAGGAGCCTCCTGCTTCCCAGGACCGCCCAGGCCTCAGTCACCCAATCAGAGCAAAGCCTCACATTCCATCTTAACCCAATAGTGTCCACTTTTAATTTCGTTATAATAAGTTATAATAAAACAGATTTCTTTTTTTAAGACATGATAAAATAAAAACTTGTCTGATTTGTTAGCTGAACATGTAGGCCTATGTATGTCAACCAGAGGGGAACCTCAAGCAACACTCTTTAAGCATCAGTTTGAAACATCAAGTACTCTTGTTTTATATATACAAATGTGTAATAAAGTTACAAAATAATTAAGTAAGAAAGACTGCTGCCATATCAAAAACAAGTCAATGATTTCAGTAAAGATTGAATCTGTGAACACAAGTTTTATTAAAACATCGTGAAATTATGAAAGCTTGATTCTTACCTTGTTCCTAAGATAATTTAAGATGCACGTCAATGTAAAACTTTTTATATTTGCTGCAATGAGTTGAATTGGCATTCGTTTAATAACATTTTAGGAGATGCAGTGCTGCCAGATGCAGTGCTGCCATCTAGAGGATAATAAAAGTTACTGCATGAAAATGTGCAAGAACGCAATACGCCCTTTTCACATGACGTCACGCAACTTCCGTTCTGCCGCGAAGCAGTGTATCATTACTTCCGCTAGCACTGCAGTTCATAAGGTGGCGGTAATGCACCTATAAGCTGATTTGCCAACCGCCAGTAAAACTCAAGAAGAAGAAGTTACTTCCGCTAGCGCCTCAGAATGGAGTTTACCAAGTGGCTTGCACATCTGCCACAAATACGTCATAGATGATGTACAACGTCTTGCAGACAAATTTTCGCTAACGACAAGATCAAAGCTAGAGAAAGGATACAAATTCTTCGTTGAACAGTACCTGTTTGATTATGAAGGTAAGTGTTTTGTTTTCTTTTTGTGTTAGCGAAGGTGCTAGGATAAGTACTTGAATACGTGTTCTGTCAGTTTTTTTTCTCACTGTTGTTAAATTCCAGCGCGACGGCAAAACAGAAGTTCTTCTTCTTCTTCTTCTTCTTCTTGTTTGTTGCAAGACAGATGTTATGATACACTGCTTTGCAAAAAGGCGGAAGTTAGGTGACGTCATTGTGAAAAGGGCGTATTAGTATGAACAAATTAGTTTCAGAAACAAATTGATACATTTCAGAATAATAGTAAATTAATAAATACTGTGAATACTCGTTTTTCTATATTACAAATAGTAAATGTAATATTGGGATACTTAGTGTTAAAAGATCTAGTTTGATATTAGATTGCAAGCTTAAAACTTAAAAAAGTCATTTACAGTAAGCATTGTGACTAGGTAATGGTTAAGTCTCAATCCAAGTTTTTGTAACATCTGCACCTGTCATCCATTCAAGCAGCCGCCAGAGGGCACCATCTCCCTTGTTCTGGCAGCCAAGTACTTCTAAACCTGTATAAATTTCTTTGTTCTAATGAACACATAGAAAGATATTTGGATGAATGTTAGCAAATAGGGATGTAACAATATTATCGATATTGTGTTATCACAATAGCAAAATTGTCTCAATATTATCGTGGTCACATGACTGTATGAAACTATGTCTTCCGGGCCTGACATAGAGAATGTTAGAAAAATAATAGATAGTACCTTTTGCAAGGTCCATCTGGTGCAATTATTTTATTTTATAAAAGGGATTTTTAGGTCATTTGACCCATCTCATTCTATAACTCATACCTCTAAGCAGCAGTTATGATTAGAGGATAAAGAGGATGCTTATGACACGTTTCCAAGTCATCATTTGTCATTTTAAATATTGCAATAAATACAGTCCCGTGGACTTTATACCAAGGTATTATCGTGCAGTGTGATTTTGTTACATCCCTATTAGCAAATTATATTTCTGAGGCACCATTGACTATCATAGTAGAAAAAAACATTGTTTGTTTGTTAGTTCTGTTAAATACAAAATAAGATATTGGAATAATTTAGGAAAACAAACAGTTCTGGCCTGGGACACCTTTGACAACCATTTTTGAGGGCATCCCTTTATGCCTCACTTCTTACAGTATAAGCCATGTTGCAAAGCATAGTTAGTTCACTGCCATTAGCGACCGTTTCCTTGTTTTTACTTCATGAATGCTTCAAGAGTATGATTTTATGCCTGTTTTGACTGTGTTTTTGGATGGTCTTTTCTGTCTTGTTCGCCGTTTGGATTTAATATACTGTTATCAACAGTTTGACTACGCTAACTTACCTGGGGTGTATTTCCGAATGGAGGGTAACTTACCGTCAGCTAAACCCTAAACTCTGGGTTTATTAACCCAAACATTGCTAACGCAGGGTATATCGGCGCACCAACAACTCATTTGCCACCCACCATCAAACTAGAAGTGTTAATGATGTGGGAGGTGTTTTCATTGTTGGTCCTTGACCAAAATCTTGTTGTTAGCACACTTTGTCTGCGTTGTGTTATGTAGTGTCCGTGCTGCTACAACAAGAAGATGAAGGATGACAAGAAACTTTGTTGTGTTGTGTAGTGTAGTGCAGTGGTTCCCAAACTGGGGTACGCCAGGTGACGGAGGGGGTAGGTGAACAAAATCCTGAAATCTACTGTTTACTTAATTATAACGCACCTGACAATCATCCAGGCATGTTTTTCTCACAAGCTAAATATAAAGACGTGCTCCCTCTAGTGTACACACAGCAAAATAGTAGTCACGTAGTGCCATAAAAGATCAAATTCATGACATCCAATCAAAAAATATGCATCCACTCATGCGTAAGCGCACGTCTTTACGTACTGCATGTGACTTCGCACAAAAATTACTGACAGACTTCTGGATAGCTTTGCATGCAGAGTCTCCTGCCTTAGCCGATCGCGCTTTGAAAACATTACTGCCCTTCTCCACAACGTATCTTTGCGAGAGTGGGTTTTCAGCACTTGCCCACATAAAGAACAAATATCGACACAGACTCTGCATAGAGAATGATTTGAGACTCAGACTTTCTCCGATACAACCAAACATCACAGAGTTATGCAAGTCATTTCAAGCACATCCATCTCATTAAGCAGTAAGTAATTTATTTATATATGAGTCATATATCAATTATTGTTTGATAAAAGAAAATTACATGTATTTAGAATGCAAATAAAAGAATGTTTGAGACCACAATTGTGACTGTAAGAAAGGGGGTACGCAGAACGATGTTAAATCCCTGGGGGGGGTACGCCATTGTAAAAAGTTTGGGAACCACTGCTCTAGGAGATATAATAAAGCGACACGGAGTTAGCTTTCACTGTTATGCTGATGATACTCAACTTTATACTTCTTCGAAGCCTCATGAAACACAGCAGTTCCATCGAATAATGGAATGCATAAAAAACTGGATGAGTAACAACTTTTTATTACTGAACTCGGACAAAACAACTTATTGGACCGAAAACTGCCATACGTAACAACCAAGAATACTGTTTAACTATTGATGGATGTTCCATAAAACCCTCATCGTCAGCTAAGAATCTTGGCGTTCGATTCGATAGTAATCTGTCATTTGAGAGCCGTGTCGCCAACACCTGTAAAATTGCGTTTTTCCATTTTAAGAATATATCTAAACTATGTCATATACTGTCACTGTCAGATGCAGATGCAGAGAAGATCATTCATGCATTCATGACATCAAGACTAGATTACTGTAATGCACTGTTAGGTGGTTTCCCTGTAGGCTTATTACAAAAACTCCAACTGGTCCAAAACGCGGCAGCTCGAGTTCTTACAAAGTGAAAGACGTAGACAGCATATATAGGCTCAAAACGAAATCAAACTGAGCAGGCAACAGAACGGAGATGTAAAAGATGTAGAAGAAATCATGGAAGAGGGGAAATATGCCCAGAAAAAAGTGCTGAATGTCGCAAATGCAGAAAAAAGGGTCACTTTGCTGCAGTTTGTAGAACCCGAGCAGTCCATGAAGTCACCAAATCACCAGAGGGCAGCAACGTCACACACTTCCTTTATGAGTTGACTCAAATTGATGATGTAAATGAAGCATGGATGGTCACACTTCCATTTCAAGGTACAGGCACTGACATAAGTGTAATTTCTGAGAAAACCTTCTCTGTTCTGAAGTACAAGCCAAAACTCAAAAATGAAAATGTGAAACTTGAGAGCCCAGGGGGTACATTGCACTGCAGAGGACAGTTCAGAGTCATCACAGTATACAGAGATAAGCAGTACAGTTTGGAAGTTTTGTCAACCGACCTCTCAACGAGCTGTTGAAACGTGATGTCATATGGTACTGGGGTCATGTGCAAGAGGAGGCGTTTAATAACGTTAAACGAGTAATCACTGAAGCTCCTGTGTTAGCGTGCTATGATGTCACAAAGCCCACAGTTGTCAGCACAGATGCCAGCAGTTATGGTCTGGGGGGCATTCCGTTGTAACTCATTCCGTTGATCAATGCAAAATATCTTGATGCAGTTCCCCTGAGATGTCAAAGACTGTTATTGCGAATGATGCGATACAATCCTGAGGCACAGTATGTACCGGGTAAACAACTGGTGGTCGCCGACACGCTGTCGCGACACCCTCAGATCACCATTTCAGCAGAGGTCTCAGAATTAGTCCAAGAGGTGAAGTCTTTTGTGAATGCTGTCAGCGGTGCATGGCCACTCTCCCAAACCAAGATGGACTCTGTGAAACGAGAGACAGGGCTAGATTATGAACTACAAATGGTGAAGACGTTTGTGGCTGATGGCTGGCCTAGGTATGCGGCTAATGTCCCTCAAGCTTTGAAACCATGCTACGGTGCACGTCATCACCTGTCAGTTTTCCAGGACCTTGTGCTCTATGATGATAGGATCATAATTCCTCAAAAGATGAGGTCAGACATACTTCAGAGATTGCTCAGCGGTCACCAAGGCATTGTGAAATGTAGGGAGAGAGCGAAATGTAGTGTGTGGTGGCCAGGATTAAGTAAAGAAATTCAGTTGCTTGTTAATAGCTGCAAAGACTGCCTGGCATCAAGACCTACCCAGAGGAAGGAGCCGCTTCTAACCACTCCCCTGCCAAACCGCCCATGGGAGAAAATTGGTGCTGATATCTGTGAAGTGGATAAGCAGCATTATTTGATAGTTGTGGATTATTTTTCAAGGTATATTGATATAGCTCACCTTTTGGACTTGTCAGGGGAAACAACACGCGCTTGTTTAAAGAACAAGTTCGCACGATGGGATGTCCCAACATTTTTTTTTTTTTGGACAATGGGCCTCAGTTTAGTGGAAGGGCTTTTAAAGACTTTGCACGCGACTATGACTATTTTCAGCATTACTCCGACGAAACTGGCGACATCTAATGCTTACACCCAGTGGAAAAAGAGCAGCATCTACTTCTGATAAACAGACTCAGGTATATCAAGAAATTACCAGTCCCGATGAACTTGCAACCATTACGCTTGAAAATGGCCCAGACATTCAGGAGCCAGGTGAACAGTCAGAAATTCATTTACAGATTCCAGCCAAACAACAATTCCTTCACTGAAGATGGTAAAAACAAGGTCTGGATGACCTGTCACAATTCCGCAGAGGTACAAGTAGGGCTGTCACGATAAACCGACGATAAATATCACGTGATTTATGCACAGCTTTTGAGTGAAGTACGGGAAAATGCTGCTGCATCCGAAAGCCAGAGGGTGCTCTCGTGAGGAAACTCCAAATACGCACTGCAGAAGAAGACCATAACATGTTCTAGAATCTAGGAAATGCCTATGGACATCGTTTTATCGCTGTTACTTAAGCCTCATCAGGTATTTTTATGATAATAAAGTATATTTATAATGATCATTTTACTTAGTTTTAGTCTATTTTGCAAGTGAAACTTGTTTTCCGGCTGCATTGAATCCATAAAACTAGATTCGGACTAGTGGATGCCAAATCCTGCTATTTACACATGTCATCTGTCTGTTCTGCGTGTCTGAGTGAATGAACTGCACAGTTTAACATGCTACACGCGTGACGCTCATGAATTTGTCTGCGCTTTATGAGGACATGAACACATGAACTTCATCTCCAGAGTTGCTCTGAGAGTTTATTTCAGAACATTTTACTGAGTGAAGCTAACACACTAAAAAATAAGCGTCTTCCAACAACCTGCCAAAATAAAAGTCCGGTTAACTCTGTATTTTGTGTGGACAAATATATTACTATTTAATAGTAAAAAAAAAAAAAAAACTAATTTAGATGAACTAAATGCATCATGCATAAACTGAAGTTAGTTGTTTACCTTTGAAATTATTCTTTCTTTTTATTAATGTTTCTTATTTATACATTTGTATTAGGCCTATATTGCATTTTGAATGTAATATGGCAATAGAATGTACTAAATGGGATTAGTTTCACAGATATTAATGTATGCAATTTCAGCAATAAATATGTTAATTTTTTTAAAAGGAAACATATTAGTTGCTCATTTTAAGAGACTTGTCTTATTTTCTCTTGTATATTTAGAGTTGCTCTTTAATAAAGAAAAATACTTATTATTCGAATACCTGATTAATCGATGGAAAAATCAGTAGAATACTCGATTACTAAAATAATCGATAGCTGCAGCCCTAATAGAGTGTGAAGTATGTTATGTTGATGTGTTGGTACTAGAAGAGGAGTACATGTGTTTTTTTGCAAGCCTAATCTGTCGATGTAGTCACGGCATATTCATGCCCGTTGCCAAGTACCTGATGTTAATAAAGTTGAGACATTAAAGAGTACATTCCTCAATATTTTTAAGGGCTTATTTTGGTTTATGGAGTGTCCGACAACAAGTTTATGTACATACATGATGTAAAAATACTATTATTTCGTAATAATAAGCAGTTTTTATTACCTTACTTCTTGACTGACTCTCAAATGATTCGTTCCGCGATTCATCTGTGTAATCTCCGCCTTTCCGCCAGCGTAGTCTGATCTGATTGGTCAGATAGTGTAGTCTGCTGTGATTGGTCAGATGGTCTAGTCTGCTGTGATTGGTCAAATGGTCTAGTCTGCTGTGATTGGTCAAACGCGTTCAGCATGTGTCGCAAATGGACCGCCTATCATTACTCTGTATTACGGTTTGCAGGTGGTTGGATATTAACAGTGTATAGAGAGAGATGCTCGATATTTTACCTTACCAGTTCGAGCCCGAGTCTGACGAATCATTCTTTAATCCTTATACAGATGCCAGTAAGAAAAAGGACTGTTTTAGACACTTCTCTTGTAACAGTTAGTTATCACGGCATACAGTGTACGGTGTTCGTATCTTCAGATGTTATTATAACTATAGTACACCACGCAGTTCTTGAAATAAAGACTTTGCGAGTTAATATGGTTGAACACTTACATTAGCGCAACGAGTTTATAGCTAACGTTAGGTAAACAAACAGTAACAACCCCAAAAATAACGGTAACGTTAGCTAAACACAGACATGAGATAACGTCACACAAATTTAATTTTAAGTAAAGACAAAAATAAAGAGTCACACTTACAGGTTGTGATTCGGTGGAGCTTACAGGTCCAAATAAAGTTGGTATTGCAACATCTTTTAAGGAAAGACGTTTAATGTATCCTGCAGTAAAGGCGCCAAGATTGATGAAGCAATCTTCGGTAAAATGACGCGCGCAAAGTAAAACGTTCGGTTTATACTCCTTTGGTGTCGTTTGAAAAATAAATAGTAACCATTTTTTCCTCAGAAGTTCTTCCTTTGGTAGTGAAAATAAGACTGACTTAGTTTCACTACATAGAACACAGCTTCTCTTAGACATGATGCACACATCACGAACGAGCTAGTACAGTGTTTGGGGAGGAGAGAGTTAAGTTTTCGCAGTCAGTCCTAGGCGGGGATTATTTCTAGTGACGTAGATACATTGTGGTTAAAGATTCGGACAGGTCATGACTTGTTCGCGTGATTCAGAGTCGATTACCTTTTTTATAAGCTAATAACTTTGTTATTCGTTCACCTTCGGATTTACAACTTGGCAGATTGCTTACATTCAAACACGGCAAAATTAAACACTTCATGAAATGTATTTTTTATGATCTCGAGGAATGTACTCTTTAAGACACATTGTCGCTTTATTGAAACATTACAGCTACCCACACTCATTCAGTGCACACACACTACTTTCACACATAAATTTGACTGTTTTTGTTAGATGTTTTGGAATCCCTGCTCTGTAGTTGTAACGGCACTACAGGAACGACCTACAAAGATAGAAGTAAAGTATAATATACTTTTAATGGACACACAAATTTTAATTACCCACACATAATGTTTTTAGCTGTGAAGTTGGCTCGTTGAATCAGCGTTATTCTGTACACAGCAAGTTCGCCAGTATGAACGCACATTGCGACTCGCAAACAAATGACTCCTTTGAACCAATTCGTTTACACAGAATGTAAGAGATCAGTGAATCGTTCAAAGCTCAGTGAACTACAAGAGAACGTAGGGTGTGAATGAGCTTTGCTCATTTAGTTAGACTGGTTACTTATGGGCTAAAAAGTCTTATAAAAAAGGCTTATATTAAAATTTTCAACTTTTCTGTTTGATAGAATAAATTTAATGCTTTATATAACTTATTACTTTTCATTTCATCAAATGTTTTTAGAACTTTAATATAAGTGTTTTTGTCACGATGCTCGGGAAGAAGAACCCAAATGCAGGCAGCAGTGAAGGGGTTAAATATTAAAACTTTATTATTACACAAAACAAAGAAAAAACCCACGAGGGGGAGTAAAACAGGAACTGAACTAATAATACAAAACTCGAAACAAAAGACTTCCCACGTGGGGGCAAAAACAGCAGGACAGAAACTAACTAAGAAACTAAACACAGTCAGGTAAGGCCAGGCAAAACAAAAGGCAGGGTAATACTCACAAGTACACACGTACAGGGTACACAGTACACACACACAATCCACGAGCACAGGACAAAGAAACATGAGGGCATTTTAAAGGCAAGACAAACGAGGGATAATGACACAGGGCAGGTGGGAAACATTAGACACGGCAGGGAAGCAATACATGAAACGAGAGGGGCGGGGCCAAGGACAAGACGCAAGAAAACACATGGAGTGTTTTGGAAAACCAAAGGCTTTGTCATGACTCTGCCACAGGACCAAGAAAAACATGACTGAGTGAGGCAGAGCCATGACAGTTTTGTTAAGATGTTTCATTTGGTAATTCATTATTATATATATTTTTAATTAGTCAGTATCTGTGTTTAATAAGCTTAGTTTTCCCCTGTCACTTTGACTGAGGGGGAAAAGTTGTGTGCTTTGAGGAGGAAGAAAAATAAGGGTTGCAGTAAAGTAAAATGGTGCATAGTTGGGGCCCCCATACATGGATTTGCCTAGGGCCCCCAAATCACTAAATCCGCCCCTGAGCGTCATTGTTTATCTGGAACCGCTTTAATATTGTACTCGTCCAGATACTGGAGAGAGAGAGAATTTTGAGCGTCATTGTTTATCTGGAACCGCTTTAATATTGTACTCGTCCAGATACTGGAGAGAGAGAGCGAGAGCGCGTTGGAGCTGAAACTGGAGAGCGAGCCAGAGCTATGGAAAGCCAAGTGGTTCAAATATACGTCAATTTTAACACGCTAAGTACACGTCAACAACGTGTATTTCACACGTACTCAACGTGTATTTAACGTGTACTTAACGTGTTGTTTACATGTTTACATACGTGTCATGTGTACTTGACGTGTATATAACACGTACTTAACGTGTTAAATACACGTCAAGTACACGTAGAATACACGTAATTCAGACGCCAGTTTCCAGTTTAAACGTGTCAATATCATTGGCTGCCTAAGAATTGGGTCAAACCATTTCTGCAAACCTGGGGGGTTGCCTGCTGCTCATAGGCCACATGCTTCCACCATTAAAGATCCTCCTGTTTATTTGTCCTTTTATTGTGTAGTTATTTATTAGTGAAAGTTATATTTATTAAGATAAAAAGCCCATTTTGCACATTGGTGCAATTGACTGTAACACCATTTACCACACTTCAGTTTTCTAACATTAAAAACACTAACATTTGTTTAATAAAAAGTTTACAGATGGTGGTTCTTTAAAGTTATGATACAAACCATTGTAATGAATTTTCGTTTTTGATGAACAATGTAAACTTTTAAGTTAGTTTAATTTACTGGAGTTGGAGTGGAGTTTAATTTACTGCTATGGCCAGTAGGATGCAACCAAAATGTTGCACAAGGGTCATATTAAGAAAACATCCCATTTTAGACTAAGATCTTTCAAACTCAGTGCTCTAAATGGGTTCCAAATCAAATCACAGTGGTTACTAAAGAGATAAGATACTGACTAAGGGTTGTTCTGTGTACAGCCTATTTCAAGTCATCATTTCAACTCCAACCTCCAAGTCAGATATTCTGAACCATGAGTACTTACCTCAGACCTGTCAGCAGCCCAATATGCTTTATATCTTTAGTCATATCTGTGACATACCCTCCTAAAGATGGTAAGAGACTCGACTGATGGTTTTAATATTTATTGCTGTTTCAGAAAATCAGCTCCATAAACCAACGTGAGAACTGACAAAAACAAAGAAAACAAAGCAATCACATTTGTGTCCCCTTCTGTCCACAATGAATGGTAAATGATCACTGTACTTTCTCAGATAAATCAACATTATACCAAGCAATAAACCGCTAATTCACCAAGCACGAGGTTAAAAGAGTTAGCATATTTTGCGACACAAATCATCAAATAATCACCACAAGTGCAACAAACACCAACCTTGTGCCTCCTCGGGGGTTTGTCAAAAATAAACTCAGCCTTTGACGTTTATATCGTTAAGGTGCCGTTTCTGCTTTGTTGCCTTAATTTCCTTAGTTTACCATAAACTTTTACCGTTTACCGTTAGCACATTCATTCCGTAATCAAGTGGCTTCTTCGTTTGGCAAAATAATACAACACAGCCAGAAAGTAGGAAGAAGTGGTTTTCAAAATAAAAGTCACTAATTTTAAAACGAAACCATTATCTTCAAAACAGGCCTTCAAAAACAGGTAAGAATATATATATAAAACAGATGCAATTACATTTTCTTGGCACCAACCCCAAATTATGAAATTTATACGTAGAGAAATTAAATCTAAAAGAAGAACAAATGCATCTAACGCAGATATTTGTTTTTGCAAACAATGCCAACTGCCCTCTAGTGTACAAAATGAGAAACAGCAAGCACAAAACAAAACGGGTTTGCTACAATACCATAAGACACTAATATAACTGCAATAAATTAAACTGAAATACTCCGCTATACTCCATGTTTCAACTGTATAGTTTCATTAGTAGACTATTTTTTACAATTAATCTTATCTTGGGAATTGTTGTTTTGCTTGTTGATTGTTCTCTTATTATTCTATTTTATCATTTTTCCCTTTATTTCTAGTAATGTATGTATCTTTGTGTTTATATGATCTAGCGCTCTGGGTGTAAGAAAAGCACATTATAAATAAAAGGTATTATTATTATTATTATTTGTAAAATGTAACATATGCTTTTATTTTTTCTCTTAATTGGTGTACGTTTGGTCATGATACCATTGCTCACAAAGGATAAATAAATAGATTTGATATAAATACCTTACCAGGTGTTAAATAAAGAAATGTTGTCAATGTAATAAGGCTTATGTTTTGTTAAGTCTGTAACAAAAATTATCATCTTAACATACTAAAGTACTAAAGAAAAATACAGCTGCAAACAACAATTACAGGGTCAAGCCCTTCAACGGCACAAAGGGAAACATATGTGGACATTTCTGATGATGAGTTTTTGAAATGCAGCTCCAAAACAATTTAAAACCATAGCTAAAAGCACTATAAAATAGCTTATATCTTATGATCATTAGGTAGCGCTGTCACCAAATTTCTATAAAGGTAAACAAGATGTTCTAATGATGATGCATTCCAACTTTTGTGTCAACACACACACTTCTGAAGTATCAATTTCAATAAGAACCAATTTAATGTTTTGTATAATAATAAGTCCAACAAGTTTCGTCTCATCAGTAACAGTGGCGGCGTGGTAATGCCACCACCTTGTGGGAGAGAGATTAAGCACTAAACTAAGTAAGACTGAGTGAGCAACAGGATCCTAGTCCCCCCACCCAATGCTTTTAGCCTTTGTACAATTGAATATTGTATGTTTACCCTGTCGTGTTGCAATTTTTAAATGCTCAAGATACAGTGAGGTGGGCTTCAGGATTTAGTTATACACGGCAGCCACCTGAAGGTTGTGTGTGCAAAGACGTAAGTTTAGCTGAATGCACAACCTGCCCTCCCCTGACCGAACTGGACAGGTAATACACCCTCACTCCTTAGTTTAAATGGCCCAAAATTAGTACAACAGTTTCAGCTTAACTAACAAAGGATTTATTTAAACTTGATGAGATTTTTGAAGGTTTGTTCCTTTTTCAGAAGAGAATTAACTTCAAGTTAAAGCAGTACAAAAATGACATAAATTGTGTAAAAACAATAAAGAACCAAAACCAAAAAAAGGAGAATCACTAGGTAAAAACTATTTCCGATACAGATTGGGTAGTGTCAAACAACAATTGTCAACAGAACACTCAATGAAGAGAAGAATAGCATGCAGGAGATGAAGTGATGATAGAATAAATGAGCAGAGTTTATTGAACAAACTTAGTGTCAGGGCTCGGGTCTAGCTCTACTGGTCTTTGTCTTTGTTTCTGTCGAGCACTTGACTGTTGCCATTGTCGTGGCGAAAAGTCGATCAGCCAATGTTGAAAGAATTCACGAAGACCAGAGAGCCAGGTTTCAAGAGGTTTCAATCTTTATTTGCTCGAGCAAGCAAAGTGAGACACACAGAGTTCATCTGTAGATGCCCAACAATTACACTTCTGACTCCATCTTTTATACACTGTTCTCAAGTCGTTATCACAGTTTAAACCAATCATATTTACCTGACATCATCTTCTCCCAATCAGGTTCTACATGACCTCACTTATTTTTGTTTGCCCATCCTCTTTTGACTTTCCACAGTTATATATCAAACTTCTTACGTTAACTTTTAACTGTGGCGAAACCTTTTAAAGGATTAAAAAATATATGTACATACATCCATCTTTAAAATGTAGATGTATGTCATTTTGTCAGTTGCTACTGTATGACAGACAAACACATCCATCTCTGAAATGCGAATGTATGTCATATTGACATTTACTACCCCTAGCTTACATGTACTTCAAAAACTACCATGCTTTTTAGACCAGATCTCGTGTGAAGATTACATATTGTGTGTGTGCTCAAAGCGTTTGCGTGCAAAGGATGTCTTATGGTGCTGTTTGATGTTCAACTTGGCCTGTAACCTTTGACCCATGAGATCATGGTCTTTTTGCTATGAGACTCATAGTCTTTTCTGTGTTAGAGAAGTGTGTGAGACCTATAACTAGTTTAAATGCATTGTCTCATATAAAAACTCAATCAATAATAGAAAAACTTAATACTGTAATAAAAAAATAATAGAAAAACTTAATACTGTAATAAAAAAATAATAGAAAAACTTAATACTGTAATAGAAAAACCACCATACCATGTGCTCCAGGACCGCGTGTGTTGCCCCGCCCCCTTGTTACCCGATCGCCTACTCTTTGTTTGATTCACCTAGTTCCCTCGTTAACTCTCAGTCTCCCCAACTGGTTTCTCATTTCACCTTCTGATTTCCCCCCTTTTTATTCCCTGTGTGTTTCAGTGTTCTGTGTCAGTCAGTTACAGTTTGTCTTGTGGCGATCGCTGGCCATCTTATCTAGTGAGTCTAGTCTAGTCTAGTCTAGTCTAGTCTAGTCTTGTTGTTTCCAGTTTTTTGATCAACATGTCTTGTCCAGGCTCCAGTGCTGCTTTCACCCTGTCCTGTTCTTGCTGCTCCCGCTTTGATTAACTTCGCTACAGACTTCAAGTGGCGGCTATCTGCCGAGGAGGGTCACCGAGGCGAGTCGAGCACCTCTTCACCCGGGAAACCTCCCGTTGAGTATCTCCTACTGATTCTTACAGCCCGGCTGTGTGAACGTCGCCCTGGGATTGTGTCCCAGCTAACGGATTTTGGTCTGGGATCGTTGCCGCATTGTATGGATCATCATCGGGGATTTACGGTCGCTTACCTCTGGTTTCCCCGAATGTGACTCTAAGCCGACGGTATCACCGGGCAGCTAGCTTTCCCTGGCTGGACTGCCGTGGACTGTGCCAACTCCTTCAATCCCCGCTTGCTGCGGACGTTCTGTGGATTATTTTTTGGTTTTCCCCGCTTGCTGCAGACGTTCAGTGGATTATTTTTTGGGTCTCTCCCCTCTTCCCCTAACGGTCAATTGGCCGAGCACTCGAGCCTTTGCCCTTTTGGTTTATTCTTTTCTGTCAGTGACTTTGTACTGTTTAAATTCTTGAGTGTGGGGTTTGCTCATTCTGGGGCGTAACTACATGGTGGCCATGGGTGGCCACGGCTACCCCTGAATGATGGATGGCCACCTATCTGGCCACCTCTGTTGTGCGAAGCAGTTTTAAGATGTGTCGGAGTGCTGTGCAGATCATTCAGCGTATGCACTGAAAGTAACGCGAGAACATTACTCTCGCGTTAATATGATGTCATACGCTGACGCACTGACGCAAACAGTCTGAGCGCTATAGCTGAACAGCTGCTAACCTCTTCGTGACAGTGTATTGTACTGTCTGTGTACCATGGAAGTTCATCGCGAGCAGAAGGATCAGGTCAGTAAAATCTTGTTTAACTGGATTTCATTCATTAATTACATTTTCGCAAAAGTCTAAGTTGGGGTACAGCAATGCTTATTTTCTATAAAAAATGCTAACTTAATGCAAATGATAGCTAGCAAATTATTTTTAAATAATGTTAGCACATGAAAGCATTGCAAATAAATTGTTTACTTTACGTTCTTTGTGTATGGTTTTTGACCAGCAAACTATGTGTAATGAAGAATTGGTGTAAATTACAGAAGTTAAAGAATTTTTGGTCACCCTAATAAAATCACTGGGTCTTACCTGGAAAGTTCTGGCTACGCCCCTGTGCTCATTAAAACTTCTCGATCCTGCGTTTGGCTCCAGTGTCTTGCATCACACATAGTTGCGTTTTATTGCTCAGTTTACCTTCGTCTGACTAGAAACAAATTCAGCAGGTGTTATTATACCAACATAGAGAGTGAAAAATTACTGCTTCACAACATCCATGCCTTGTGATGTTAAGAACCTTGAGGAGCAGACCATTTGATACTCATTTATACTTATGAAGACAATACAAAAACAGCATTCAACATAAGATTAAACAACATAAGAAAAGTAAAATAAATAGGTAGAATGACGTGAATATATAAATACTAAACTAAATATAAGTAAAGAAAATTTATAAAATATAAGATAATAAATTAATTACAACACATTCGTATGTCAGTACTCTCAAGTCAGAATTGAATAATTTCTAAGAAAATACACACACAAGTTGCTTTTAAGAAGTTCAGATCCTACGATCTATCAGTGGTTAAATTATTATTATAATAGTTACTGTGATTGCCATGCGCAAGATATGGCCAGTTTGTTGTCCATGGTTTTAATACTAAAAATGTATTACTACTCAACTCAACTCTCAACTTTATTTATATAGCGCTTTTACAATTTTCATTGTTACAAAGCAGCTGTACATGAGACACATTGACTACAAGCAAAACAATCAAAGTTGTACCTGCAAAAACAAGAAAAGGTTGAAAACACAGAAGACAGACACACCCACACACAAAACACTCCACACACACAACACGCACACGCACCAACACACACAGACACAGACACACACACACACACACACACACACACGTACGTACACAGACAAGTACGCACACACACACACGCTCAGTGAGAGCACACATTTAGGATAAAGGAGAGAGAAGCACAGGTCAAATATAACAGATAATAAATTCCTATATGCAATATTAATTAAGTAAAACTTTAAGATTCTAAAGCAGCCCCCCCGGTCAGGCAGATAGTGCAAAAACAGTATGCAAACGGTGGCGAGGAACCCAAAACTCTAATCGAGAAAAAAAACCTCAGGAGAACCCAGGCCCAACCAGGGGATTCCAGTTCCCCTCTGGCAAAAGCTGCTGCCTCTGCACAAGCTCCAGAGAACTTGCACAACAAGGCTAAATAAAATAAATAAACTTAATAATAAAATAAATTGTAGTTTAAGATTATCATTAATAATCTAATAGCATTTGAAGTTTTGTGGTGAAGACATGTCAAGAGACCGCGTCCTTCTTTATCCAGCTCTATCATCTCAGCTCTTGTCAGGTCCCCACTTCCCATTCTCCACTCTACCATCAGGTCAGGCCATGAACTGCATCCTGCTCGCTGTGGTAACCTTGGAACAATGAGACAAGACTGGCTGAGACAGTGTCTGACATCATGCTTGCGAGCTCACACACCTCTTTAATGTTATCTTTTGTGATCTCCGATTGACGGAGTCGAACATCATTTGTGCCGACGTGAATGACAATCTTACTGAATTTACGATTAGCCTTAGCCAGCACATTTAAATTTGACTTGATGTCAGGCGCTCTGGCTCCCGGTAAACATTTGACTATGGTGGCTGGTGCCTCTATGTTAACGTTCCGAACAATAGAATCACCGATAACTAGGGCACTTTCAGCAGGTTTCTCAGTCGGTGCGTCACTGAGCGGGGCAAACCTGTTCGAGACTGTAATCGGAACGGTCGAGTGATGTTTTGTCCTGCGACTACGCCGTCTCACAGTCACGAAGTTTCCCAGCTGCGGGGGATTTTCAACCGGAACCGAGCTGTGTGCGCTAATGTTGCTCGCATCCAAAGTGTTTTCTATCGTCGTTAAACTCTTACTATCCTCAGATAAAGATTGGATGCGAGACTCTAATTCTAAGATCTTCTCTGTCAGCCTAACTATTTCCCTGCATTTATCGCATATAAACCCTCGCAGCTGACAGAGAAGGCTAAGCTAAACATATGACATGAGGTGCAATAACAATAATAGGAATAGAAGCCATAACTCACCGGATTTGAAGTGCAATTCCAACTTACCAAGGTTGCTCGATGGATCGTAGTATACTCGCTTAAAAAGAGAAACAGTTAGCACACAAGACAAACCAGAGGCAAGATGATATTCCACAGTGTGAACAGAAAGCAAGCTAACACGCTATTGCTATGCTAACGGCGTTAAGTTAACTATCACTTTTGGTTTAGACTCTTCCAAGTAAATAACAGGAACAGGGTTATTGAGATATCAGGATAAGTTAGCAACGACAATAATAATTAACGAAAATAAAATACACTAATATTAGAGCGAAGTGATAAGAGCACGGATACAAACAAGCCCGCCCAGCGATGCACGAAACAGGAAGCACGGAGACAGGACAGCTCCAGAACTTGCTCACGCAGTGAATCTTCAAGGTTGTGTCATAAAGGTAAAACTTGTGTGTTGAACTATCACAGTGTCTTCTTTACCATTATGTCTACCTGGACATTGTTCTATTTTTTGTTTTCAAAAAAATACAGTAAGGAAAGACATGACAGGTGACATTAATTGCAGTGGTGGACAGTAACGAAGTAAATTTACCTGAGTACTGTACTTAAGTACACTTTTTGAGTATCTGTACTTTACTTGAGTATTATTTTTTCTGAGTACTTGTACTTTAACTTCACTACATTTGAAAGCCAAATATCATACTTTTTACTCCACTACATTTATAAAAAGGTCCAAAAGTAGAAAATGGTTTCTGTGCAGCGGGGTTTCCTGTGTGCGCAATTTATCTGGCTTGCGATCTGCCAGGACCTTTTACTGTTGCCAAGTATTTCAGTTTTTCTAAGCTCGCGGTTTTCCGGCAAGCTTTGAATGGCCATTTGGCAGATTTTTTTAACGCAAATCTGGCAACTCTGGGATCTTCCCCGCTAAACTAATGTAAACGTTGGCGCTGCTACACCGTTGATAGCGCTCTAAAAAGGCAAATAGACCATTAAAAGACGAAAAAGGCACATGTTAAAGTGTAGTGTAATCATGTGTGGGTTACGATCAGTCAAAGATCGTAGAAACATTGTCATGAAAATGATCGGCAACGGCTAAACGGTAAATAAGCATCACATACACCTTGAGCTACGCGTGCATGTTAACTTCTGATCTGCTGCTATATCATTTAAAGCGATTTGGAAAATGAATGATGTTTTTACTGAAGTTACTATAGTTGAAGTATTTCTGTTGAAATAAAAACAATAGAACCCTACATAAAATGTAATGGATTTAATGGTTATAATGGGAATTGTATTATGGATACTTGTTGTCTACTTGTATGTGATGGATTCTATTGATGGGATGGTAAATCCTATTGGAATAAAACCCAAAACACACTACAAAGAGGAATTTAATTTAAAAATCTCAAAAAAATCAATGTTTTTTTTCAGCAGGGATGGTATTTGCAGTAAAACCACAGTATCCACAAATTTACCATTTTCTAAATATAGGAACCATACTCCAATTAATAATCTTTAGTAAAACCACAGCAACTAAAAATACCATAGTTTCATTATACTAGCTATAGTTTATGTTTGTAGTTAAATGATGGTAACACAAATGGTAATAAATCCAACAAACACATGGCTTCTACACTTTACTATTTACAAGAACCTTACTACTTACTGGTAAATTGCTGCTAAAACTGGTAAAGGGAATATACAAAATAAAAGAACACTGCTCATAATTACATATAAGCCTAGGGGGCTAATGAGGATAATTAGGCTAAATGATCATACAGGATTATATCTAAACTAAACATATATGCGCTAAACATATAAAGCTCTTACTCAACTCAACTCAACTTTATTTATATAGCGCTTAAATCGTATTATATTGTATTGTCATTGTGTTGAATGTCTGTACTAGAAGCTTCCAACACCAAAGAAAATTCCTTGTGTGTGCAAGCACACTTGGCAATAAAGCTCTTCTGATTCTGATTTTACAATTTTCATTGTTACAAAGCAGCTGCACATGAGACACATTGACTACAAGCAAAACAATCAAAGTTGTACCTGCAAAAACAAGAAAAGGTTGAAAACACAGAAGACAGACACACCCACACACAAAACACTCCACACACAGAACACGCACACGCACCAACACACACAGACACAGAGACACACACACACACGGATGCGCACGCACACACACACAACACACACACACACACACACGTACGTGCACAGACAAGTACGCACACACACACACGCTCAGTGAGAGCACACATTTAGGATATTTAGGATAAAGGAGAGAGAAGCACAGGTCAAATATAACAGATAATAAATTCCTATATGCAATATTAATTAAGTAAAACTTTAAAATTCTAAAGCAGCCCCCCCGGTCAGGCAGATAGTGCAAAAACAGTATGCAAACGGTGGCGAGGAACCCAAAACTCTAATCGAGAAAAAAAACCTCAGGAGAACCCAGGCCCAACCAGGGGATTCCAGTTCCCCTCTGGCAAAAGCTGCTGCCTCTGCACAAGCTCCAGAGAACTTGCACAACAAGGCTAAATAAAATAAATAAACTTAATAATAAAATAAATTATAGTTTAAGATTATCATTAATAATCTAATAGCATTTGAAATTTTGTGGTGAAGACATGTCAAGAGACCGCGTCCTTCTTTATCCAGCTCTATCATCTCAGCTCTTGTCAGGTCCCCACTTCCCATTCTCCGCTCTACCATCAGGTCAGGCCATGAACTGCATCCTGCTCGCTGTGGTAACCTTGGAACAATGAGACAAGACTGGCTGAGAGTAGAGTACTGTTCTGTACTCTTTGATGCAACAAGTACATCAGTTGTGTTTTTGGTTCCGGTTGATCTAACTAATGCAGCCTAAACCCTCAGAAGATTTATATTATGGAAGAGTAGTGTATGCAAGATTAAAAAGATGCGTCTTTAGTCTAGATTTAAACTGACAGAGTGTGTCTGCCTCCCGGACAGTGCAGGGAAGACTATTCCAAAGTTTAGGCGCTAGATAGGAAAAGGATCTACCACCTGCACTTGATTTTGAAATTCTAGGTATTACCAACTGACAGGACGCCTGAGAGCGTAATGCACGTGAAGGACTGTAATACAAAAGGAGTTCATTCAAGTACTGAGGAGCTAAACCATGTAAGGCTTTATAGGTAATAAGCAAGATTTTAAAGTTAACGCGATGCTTTATAGGTAACCAGTGCAAGGTTGACAGAACCGGGCTAATATGTTCATACTTTTTTGTACGTGTAAGAACTCGAGCTGCCGCGTTTTGGACCAATTGGAGTTTTTGTAATAAGCCTGCAGGGCAACCACCTAACAGTGCATTACAGTAATCTAGTCTTGATGTCATGAATGCATGAATTAACTTCTCTGCATCTGAGATTGACAGCATATGACGTAGTTTAGATATATTCTTAAAATGGAAAAACGCAATTTTACAGGTGTTGGCGACGTGGCTCTCAAATGACAGATTACTATCGAATAGAACGCCAAGATTCTTTGCTGACGACGAGGGTTTTATGGAACATCCGTCAATAGTTAAACAGTATTCTTGGTTGTTACTTATAGCAGTTTTCGGTCCAATAAGTAACACTTCCGTTTTGTCCGAGTTCAGTAATAAAAAGTTGTTACTCATCCAGTTTTTTATATCGACTATGCATTCCATTATTCGATGGAACTGCTGTGTTTCATGAGGCTTCGAGGAAATATAAAGTTGAGTATCATCAGCATAACAGTGAAAGCTAACTCCGTGTCGCTTTATTATATCTCCTAGAGGTAGCATGTATAATGCGAAGAGCAGAGGCCCTAAGACTGAGCCCTGTGGTACACCGTACTGGACTTGCGATTTGCGTGACACCTCATTGTTTATTGCTACAAATTGAAAACGGTCGGATAAATAAGATTTAAACCATTTCAAAGCTATTCCCTTAATGCCGACATAATTTTCGAGTCTATGTAGGAGTGTGCTGTGGTCAATGGTATCGAATGCAGCACTAAGGTCTAGCAGCACCAATAACGAGATACAACCTCGGTCAGACGCCAATAGCGTCGAATCTTCTGCAGCGCATGATATGAGGATATAACCAAATAGAACTCATTACCAGAGTTGCTCACTGCAAAATTTGCCCCCATTGACTTTCCATGGTAGGAATAAAAATGACTATGGAAAGTCAATGGGGGCAAATTTTGAAGTGAACTACTCCTTTAATACAACTGATACTGTGAGCTACTCTGTGTATTCAGTAGGTTGCTTCAGAGGCATAAGGTATACGACAATAAAACAATGCACAACTGACATAAAGGAAATTTACTTTTAATACTTGAGTACTTTTAAAAGCACGTACTTCTGTACTTTTACTCAAGTAAGAATCTGTCTTTACAACTTTTACTTGTAGTGGAGTAATATTTGACCAGTAGTATCTGTACTTTCACTCAAGTAAGGAAGTTGTGTACTTCGTCCACCTCTGTTAAATTGATTCCCTTTTTATGCTGCTATTATAACCCTTTATACTCATTTTGTTCTAAGTAGGTTTCACTTAAGAGAAAAGCAGGTTTCACTAAATAATGCATCAAACAATACAGTACACATTAAAAAGATCAATAATATATTTTTCTGCTGTTATCCTTTGGAAGCATTACCTAGAGTCATAAAGTCATAAGAGCAATATTCTGCATATACGCTGCAATCAGCTCTGGTTTTGTGAAAAGAAAGTCTCTTATTGTCACGAAAGCTGTATAATCAAAGCGCACGACGAAGTAGAATTCCAAAGATACTTTAATAATAATAATAATAATAATAATTGAACAGGGATAAACCAGGAGCAGACACATACAGATATCCATAAACATGTAAGAACAATACCGGACAATGAACTAAATGACCAGACAGGCTTAAATACATAGGGGAACATAGTCAGTTTAAACAGAATCAGGTGAGGGACTAATTACCTAATAAGGAAATCAGGCACAGAAGACAAAACCAAAACAGAACAACCAAAACTAAGCTAAACCGTGACACGTATAGGTCTATTGTGCATGTGAGCTGATCAGTTTTGATTTAAAATTGTAGTAATGTTGATAATGACCAACTGTACATTTAATAATGCAAATTTGTATAAATGTATAATCACAAGCATATATATCAACTGGCCTGGCTCAGTGCATGAATCTGTGTTCTGTCAGTGAAGGTAAAGTATGTAGGAACACTTGCATTGTGGCAAAGAAACCCTATATACAATTTTCCCTTTTCTGTACTAAGACGGATGGCCTGTTGGTGGCGGACAGGGGTTATGCACACCATTTGAAACTCAAAGAATTTAATTCCCAAAGAATTAAAATTGTATGCTTCAGCTGACCACTCAGCTGGGACCAGCCATCAAAGATGACATCAATATACTATATGTCACTTTAAATGCATACTGAATCTTGTCGTGATTCTGCCTCATCTTGTCATGTCTTTCTCGATCTTGTGGCAGAATCACGACAGGATCCCTTGTTTTATGTGGAGAGAGAAGTTTCGGCCTTCCACATTCCCTCTCTCTCCGGTGTCGGGTCTTTGTTCCCGCCCTTTTGTCTCGTTATTGCTTGTTAATTCATTCATGTCCCGCACCTGTTCCCTCTTGATTTGCTCCCCTTTAAATAGTCCTCATGTTCGTTGTTCTGTCTTCAGTCATTGTGTTTGCTGTGTGTGTGTTTGTACAGTATGTCTTGTTTACCCGTGTCCTTACCAGTGTTCTCTTTGTTCATGCTCGTGCTCGTGTTCTTGCTGTCCAGTCCAGTAAGTGTGTAGTTTAGTTCATTTCCAGTGTTATGTCAGTTTATTGAAAGTTAGTCTGCGTCCTTGTTATTTCTGTCATTAATGTTATACCCCAACGTGGGTCTTTGTTTTGTGTTTTTTGGTTTAAATAAATATCCTTTTGTTAACCCCTTATCTGCTGCCTGCAATTGGGTTCTTCCTGTGTAAATCATGACAGAATCTCAATTTTTTTATATTGTTTGTCATATGGCTAAATAGAGGAAGTAAAGTCTACATTAATAAATATGTATAGTGTTCATACTGTTGCTTAATTATGAGTTTTGTCGTGGCGAAAAGTCGGTCAGCCAATGTTGAAAGAATTCACGAAGACCAGAGAGCCAGGTTTCCAGAGGTTTCAATCTTTATTTGCTCGAGCAAGCAAAGTGAGACACACAGAGTTCATCTGTAGATGCCCAACGAATACATGTCTGACTCCATCTTTTATACATTGTTCTCAAGTTGTTATCACAGTTCAAACCAATCAGGTTTTACCTGACCTCATCTTCTACCAACCAGTTTTTACATGACATCACTTATTTTTATTAGTCCATCCCCTTATGCCTCGTTACAGTTATATTTCATCCTGCACTTGCTACAGTTATATTTCCGGCCTACCATATTAAGATCTCCGGCCTACCATATTAAGATCTCCGGCCTACCATATTAGATCTCCGGCCTACCATATTAAGATTTAATTGTAGGGAGCGCTTCAATAACACAACGTATATATGTGCTCTTTATCTTGACACCTTTCCGGGGGCTTTCGGACGTCTCAATAACACATACGTATATCATGTGCAATAACACATACGTATATCATGTGCAATAACACATACGTATATCAAGTGCTTTTTATCTTGACACCTTTCCGGGGGCTTTCGGACGATACATGATTTAACCTTGGTTTTATTAAAAATGAACTCATGGTTTAGTGTGATAATGATAAACAACCCAGCGTTCTTAATTAAAGAGTACATTCCTCGAGATCATAAAAAATACATTTCATGAAGTGTTTAATTTTGCCGTGTTTGAATGTAAGCAATCTGCCAAGTTGTAAATCCGAAGGTGAACGAATAACAAAGTTATTAGCTTATAAAAAAGGTAATCGACTCTGAATCACGCGAACAAGCCATGACCTGTCCGAATCTTTAACCACAATGTACCTACGTCACTAGAAAAATCCCCGCCTACTGACTGCGAAAACTTAACTCTCTCCTCCCCAAACACTGTACTAGCTCGTTCGTGACGTGTGCATCATGTCTAAGAGAAGCTGTGTTCTATGTAGTGAAACTAAGTCAGTCTTATTTTCACTACCAAAGGAAGAACTTCTGAGGAAAAAATGGTTACTATTTATTTTTCAAACGACACCAAAGGAGTATAAACCGAACGTTTTACTTTGCGCGCGTCATTTTACCGAAGATTGCTTCATCAATCTTGGCGCCTTTACTGCAGGATACATTAAACGTCTTTCCTTAAAAGATGTTGCAATACCAACTTTATTTGGACCTGTAAGCTCCACCGAATCACAACCTGTAAGTGTGACTCTTTATTTTTGTCTTTACTTAAAATTAAATTTGTGTGACGTTATCTCATGTCTGTGTTTAGCTAACGTTACCGTTATTTTTGGGGTTGTTACTGTTTGTTTACCTAACGTTAGCTATAAACTCGTTGCGCTAATGTAAGTGTTCAACCATATTAACTCGCAAAGTCTTTATTTCAAGAACTGCGTGGTGTACTATAGTTATAATAACATCTGAAGATACGAACACCGTACACTGTATGCCGTGATAACTAACTGTTACAAGAGAAGTGTCTAAAACAGTCCTTTTTCTTACTGGCATCTGTATAAGGATTAAAGAATGATTCGTCAGACTCGGGCTCGAGCTGGTAAGGTAAAATCGACGCCATCTCTCTCTATACACTGTTAATATCCAGCCACCTGCAAACCGTAATACAGCAGTAATGATTGGCGGTCCATTTGCGACACATGCTGAACGCGTTTGACCAATCACAGCAGACTAGACCATTTGACCAATCACAGCAGACTAGACCATCTGACCAATCACAGCAGACTACACTATCTGACCAATCAGATCAGACTACGCTGGCGGAAAGGCGGAGATTACACAGATGAATCGCGGAACGAATCATTTGAGAGTCAGTCAAGAAGTAAGGTAATAAAAACTGCTTATTATTACGAAATAATAGTATTTTTACATCATGTATGTACATAAACTTGTTGTCGGACACTCCATAAACCAAAATAAGCCCTTAAAAATATTGAGGAATGTACTCTTTAAACTTCTCTACAAAAGTGTGTGTGGTGTACGTGCAGTTCCTGTCGTAATTTGATAAGATATTTGGTGTGTACGCAGGTGTTCAAGTGTTCAAACTCATACATGAGGCCCATAGCCCTTGTTACAAGAAGTATATGAACTCTATAAATTCCTTTAAATGTATTCTTTATATAAGAAAACTATTTTATATAAGAAAACTCAGTAATATATTTAGAATATACGAAAAGTCAATAATATGTCAAGAAAAACCACCATATAATCCCCCCTTTGAGGCTGACAAGCCTCACACTCCAATCAGGTGTTAACCATAAACATAGGAATTTTTAAACTAATATAAAATGTAACAACCAAAATAGTAAAAATGCTTCATAGTGCTTAAAATTATTAATAAATTGCGTGTGCATTTGGTGAATGATATAATAATACTTAGGTTATTAGCAAGCGATATATAAAAAATCCTTCCACCATTCTGTAAATACTTCATAACATGAGTATTTCTGTTTGTAAACCCTCTAAACTTAATTTAATTCTTGACCCTTAGTCAATATTAGCATATGTGTGATCTTTATCCATGTTATGTTGAGATATAGCATGAACAATCATCTGACTTGGAACAGCGGCTGCAGCTGTTCGTTGGAAGGACTTCATTATACATGGCCAAATGCATAATGTCACTAAAATAAATGCAATAATACAAGCCGCAATTAGCATCAAATTTTTCATGTTGGTGAACACACTCATGATCCAGTCCCAGTTAAAAGTCTCTGAGGTACCCTCAGATTTGGTCATAGTTTCAATCATTAAAGAGATGTTCTTCATTCCTTCGTCGATGAGATGTCCATCCGTGTCGTTCTCTGGAATATAAGTGCAACAAGTTTCTCCAATGACAGCACAAACTCCTCCTTTCGCTGCTGTCACTTGGTCCAAGACCAAGCGATTTTGCAACACAGTCAATCTTAGTCCGCGTAGATCCTCGTTGATGCCGTTTATGGCAATGTTCGTGGTATCCATAAACGATGTAAGTTCAAATCTAGTGATCTCAACTTTATTCATCAGAGAACTGTCTCCCAACATACGACTAAACACAGCTGAAACTTTCTCTGCCACTGTCCAGATGTGATGATTCCTTGGCACCGGGCTGTTAGATGAGAAATCAAACAGTCCTCTGCGTGTCCTCTGTTGTCGTGTAATCGTTTCATGTGGTATGATGATTGCTCCACCATGTAGTTGTACCAAAGAACACAGTCCTGTCCATTCTCTAGGTAATGATAGGTGTACTCTGTATCCACACAGCCAGTAATGTTTTTGCAACACTCCAGCTCCTTGTCCATCTGGTATGTGTAGTGAAGAGCAAACCGCTACACATTGATTCTTGGTCCGTTCAGCGCAAGATAAGAACTCAAGTGCCATTATTGTTTGTGTCAAATTAGGTTGGTTCCATTCATTAGCATCCACTTTTAAAGGATATATTAATGCTGTCATCCTCAGACATGTCAGACACTTCTGTCGGGTAGTCTGATTAGTTGTAACTCCATTATGAACAGTAGAGCACTTTACCCTTGGAATCTTTCCCACACGATGTAGTCCCTTGGATCTTTCGTAGCACACCAACTTGTCTGGTATGTGTTGAACTGTAGCCACTTGACCAAACACACGGTTGATAATCTTCACCTTTTCAATGGTTTCATTCGCATGTTGTCCGAAATACAAAGTGTCAGATGTTGTGAAGGACGCTGCTGCTACTGCTACTAGAGCCAAGTTCTCCACTGTGTCTGGGTCCTGATGAGGCCACCAATCTCCTGCCGCTGTGCTATGAGGAAACTGTGCACAGACATAACAGTTCCTTGGGTTGTTGATTCTCACTGTGTGGTTAGTCAATTTCCACCACAGGTTGTCTGCATAATGGTGTGGAGATCTCTCCTTATGGTCCATCCAGGTGTCCAAGGATCTGTTCAAGAGTTCATCATGATGTCTTTTTTGTCGTATTCTGTATTGGCTGTAGGATGTCCTAGTGTAATTCACAGCATCAAAACTTTCTGGATCAAAAAAGTCATTGGTGTCGTTTGAAACAATGTGTCTTTCTGTGATGTTGACTTTCAGTTTTCCATGGAATGATGATCTTCTTCTAGATAGTAAATAGTCACTCAGGTTGTCAAAGTTCTCTTCAACGTCCTTTGCCGCCTCATCATGTTGTGGAGTAGTTTGATTGGAGGTAACTTTGGTCTTGTTTTCGTCTATTGTGTTTTGATACAGAATCAGTGGCAGACTGCCAAGGTCAATCAGAAATATTATCACACATGCTGTAAGAAAACTTGTCATCATTCGTTCTTGCTGTAGTTGATGTTTCATGATCACACAATGTCTTAATTCAAAACGTAGAAGGTCGTAGTATATCTCCAGGTAGTACAATCAAACTTGGTGCGCTGTAGAGTTATATGTCCTGTAGCTCTATCAAGCACTGGTCGAAGTGTTGGTCTTGTATGACCAACCACTGAGCTTGTTCCCAGGATGGTTATGGAGAACTGATGTTGTTCTGCTACGGTAGCAAATGCTGCCAGTATACTGCTGTCTTCATTCAAAATGTTCAACAGAGTCTGGTGTTGACTTAGTCCAAGGAGTGTACTAGCTCGTTCTGATGAGAATGGATCAAAAGGAAATCGTCTGGTTTCTGGGGCTTTAAAGCCTGGTAGAAAGTAATCATCATCTGTCAACGGTACTGCTTGCTTCCACATATAGTCTGTTGTTGGTGAAATATGAATCTGGTTCTTTTGAGGAAAGTAGTTTCTGTTTAGCTTCTTCCTGATGGAATGATCAACTACTGGTGAAGTTGTGGTGACTGCTGGGCCTTTTTCTGAAGTCAGCACCACTCAGCTTCTTCACAGCTTTGATTCACCAACTTTACGGTAAGGGCAGCTTTCCCACTTTCTGAGAAAACATAATAAAAATGCACACATGTGCACCAAGTGCACTCGCATAATGGTTTTGATTATAGAGCACTCAAAAAATAAAACATCAAACATTTATATATGAGTTTGGATGTTAAAATAATAAACAAAGTTAAACAAAAGTTTTCTAACTACTTGCCTAATATTGACTAAGCTAATGTCTAAACTATTCCCATATATGATAATACAATTCTAAACTCCCCCCCTTTCTGTCCAAAACACAATAAGCAATTGATGGGACACTGCTCTTACACATTACTAGACCTCCTCCTCGTACTCCTCATGCTCGCTTATGGTAGTCAGTATGTCTAGCATGTTCTCAGCATTATTTGAATATGTGCTGAAGTCGCTTCTTAACATCATCTGTTTATCTGTGGCCTTTACCACCATAGTTCTTATAACTGGTAACAAACAACAGAACACTGCTGAAAATAGAGTAAGCCCTATTGCAACAAAGACTCCTATTTTAATCAGCCATGAACTCCATGATCCAAAAATTGAATCCAACCATGTTCCAATTTCTTTGTCTGACCCATCATTGGCTGTCATTTCATTTCTCAAGTTTCTTAACTTCTCCATTGCTTTTGTGAAAGACCCATCCGGGTCAGTATTGTTCTGAATGTATGTACAACAGTCATCTCCAAACATTACACAAACACCTCCCTTTTCTGCTAAAAGCCAATTTAGTGCTTGTCTATTTTGCCAGGCCATTTTGCTAGTTGGAGCCAACTGTTCTCCTATGGCATCAAATGCATCATTTGTGAAGTTAATGAATCTTTGCTGGTTATAATACAAATAGTTTATCCACTCTGTGTTTTTGTTCTGTGAAATCCATATGAAAATGGATTCAAATCCTGCTTTAACTTCATGTCTTGCTTTGTATTTATTTGGAATATTTCTTGGTTGTCCAATTGAATCTAGAAAGATGTTGGGATCAGTCTCATATGCTCGTTTTTCTCTTCTCTTTGGTAGTTCAGGTTTCCTGTCGACTTCCCAGGGAACCATGGTAATGTCTTGCAGTAACTTCACTCTTGCACATATTCCATTCCAATTTTCAGGTAGTGTTGGTCTTAACCTCTTATCCCCACATACCCAAAAATAATCTGCTATAGGCACACTCTGTTTTTCAAATGGTCGGATTAATGGCCATGCTAATGTTTGATTCTCACAATTTTCCCAACCTATGATTTTCAGGTTATCAGTTATTGTGGCAGAGGCAAACCTGTTATTCAAATATTTTGCTGTTTCTTTTTCATCAAACATGTCTTTATCCAGATGCCAGATCGTGACACATTTTCCTGGGAACATCCCTAATTGGGTTCCATTAGATTTACTCGTTTTATTAAAACACTCATAATCCAGTGCGTAATCTATGTCATAGATTGTTGGTGCCTCCACCTCAATAGGAGACATTTTCACATTTATCTTTACACACTCCTCCCCCCATCGTCTATGGGTTACATGATGTTGCAGTTCTGGACAACTAGCCATGGCTAAACATTCTGCAGGACAAAAGGGAACTGCATGCCTTTCGATGGTACATCTTTTGGAGTAATACCTAGCACAGTTTCTAAAATCAAACGGGTTTGGCACAACAATCAATTTACTCATAGGTGATGGTGTACAGAGCACACAATCTGCAAGATCAATCTGTTCTACAGTGAAACGAGCCCACTTGTACCACTCATTATGCTCTGCAATGTCTAACAGTCTCTCAAATTGTGGTTGCTCTCTTTCACAGGTTCCAATCTGGCATTGTCCATTCAAGGTCTGCGAAATTGATTGAAGGGAATTCTGCGGCCATTGGGTGGTCATCTGGTAACTCCCCACTGTCGGCAAGGCTTGCAATAAGTTCATCAGTGTCAATGCTATGATCAAGATCTCGTGGATTTCCTTCCTGACTCGGACTAGGCCACGTGTCGTCCTGCCATGAGATATTCTGTGTGATCTCTCCCCTCTCGGTCTCTCCCTGATCGTTTCTATCTCCCTTTGGGCGGCGTTCTCTAGGTACGACACAGCCCTCTCCCCAGATTGTTCTCCAAGGGACCCGTGTCCTCTCTCCCGCTCTGACTCCTGTCGCGGCTCCTGGTCCAATTCCTGTTCTGACTCCCTTGGTTCTCTTGGCTCCTGGGCCTGCTCCCCTGTCTCCTGTTCCTGTGGTGCCTCGGAGATCGGCTCCTGGTCCTGCTGTGTCTCCGGGACTGGCTCCTGCTGTGCCTCCAGGACTGGCTCCTGCTCCTAATAGCAGATCATTTGTAACTCTGATCAAAGCAGTCTCTGTACTGTGACATGCTCTAAATCCAGACTGGAATTCTTCATTGATGTCATTCCTTTGGAGGAGTAATATATTTAGAATATAAGAAAAGTCAATAATATGTCTAGAAAAACTACCATATAATCCCCCCTTTGAGGCTGACAAGCCTCACACTCCAATCGGGTGTTAACCATAAACATATGAATTTTTAAACTAAGATAAAATGTAACAACCAAAATAGTAAAAAATGTTTCATAGTGCTCAAAATTATTAATAAATTGCGTGTGCATTTAGTGAATGATATAATAATACTTAGGTTATTAGCAAGCGATATATATATAAAAAATCCTTCCACCATTCTGTAAATACTTCATAACATGAGTATTTCTGTATTTTAACCTTCGAAACTTAATTCAATTCTTGACCCTTAGTCAATATTAGCATATGTGTGATCATTATCCATGTTATGTTGAGATATAGCATGAACAATCATCTGACTTGGAACAGCGGCTGCAGCTGTTCGTTGGAATGACTTCATTATACATGGCCAAATGCATAATGTCACTAAAATGAATGCAATAATGCAAGCCGCAATTAGCATCAAATTTTTCTTGTTGGTGAACACACTCATGATCCAGTCCCAGTTAAAATTCTCTGAGGTAACCTCAGATTTGGTCATAGTTTCAATCATTAAAGAGATGTTCTTCATTCCTTCGTCGATGAGATGTCCATCCATGTCGTTCTCTGGAATATAAGTGCAACAAGTTTCTCCAATGACAGCACAAACTCCTCCTTTCGCTGCTGTCAATTGGTCCAAGACCAAGCGATTTTGCAACACAGTCAATCTTAGTCCGCGTAGCTCCTCATTGATGCCTTTTATGGCAATGTTCGTGGTATCCATAAACGATGTAAGTTCAAATCTGGTGATCTCAACTTTATTCATCAAAGAACTGTCTCCCAACATATGACTAAACGCAGCTGAAACTTTCTCTGCCACTGTCCAGATGTGATGATTCCTTGGCACCGGGCTATTAGATAAGAAATCAAACATTCCTCTGCGTGTCCTCTGTTGTCGTGTAATCATTTCATGTGGTATGATGATCGCTCCACCATGTAGTTGTACCAAAGAACACAGTCCTGTCCATTCTCTAGGCAATGATAGGTATATTCTGTATCCACACAGCCAGTAATGTTCTTGCAACACTCCAGCTCCTTGTCCATCTGGTATGTGTAGTGAAGAGCAAACCGCTACACACTGATTCTTGGTCCGTTCAGCACAAGATAAGAACTCAAGTGCCATTATTGTTTGTGTCAAATTAGGTTGGTTCCATTCATTAACATCCACTTTTAAAGGATATATTAATGCTGTCATCCTCAGACATGTCAGACACTTCTGTCGGGTAGTCTGATTAGTTGTAACTTCATTATGAACAGTAGAGCACTTTACCTTTGGAATCTTTCCCACACGATGTAGTCCCTTGGTTCTTTCATAGCACACCAACTTGTCTGATATGTTTCGAACTGTAGCCACTTGACCAAACACACGGTTGATGATTTTTACTTTTCCCAGTGTTTCATTTGCATGTTGTCTGAAATACAAAGTGTCAGATGCTGTGAAGGACGCTGCTGCTACTGCTACTAGAGCCAAGTTTTCCACTGTATCTGGGTCCTGATGAGGCCACCAGTCTCCTGCCGCTGTGCTATGAGGAAACTGTGCACAGACATAACAGTTCCTTGGGTTGTTGATTCTCACTGTGTGGTTCGTTAATCTCCACCACAGGTTGTCTTCATAATGGTGTGGAGAGCCCTCCTCATGGTCCATCCAGGTGTCCAAGGATCTGTTCAAGAGTTCATCATGATGTCTTTTTGTCGTAGCCTGGATTGGTTGTATGTTGTCTTAGTATATTTCACAGCCTGAAAACTTTCTGGATCAGAAAAGTCATTGTTGTCATTTGAAATAATGTCTCTTTCTGTGATGATGACTTTCAGTTCTCCGTGGAATGAGGATCCTCTTCTGTATAGTAAATAATCACTCAGGTTTTCAAAGTTCTTTTTGACGTCCTTTGTTGCCTCACCATGCTCTGAAGTAGTTTGATTGGAGGTAACATTGATCCTGTTTTCGTTTATTGTGTTTTGATACAGAATTAATGGCAGAATGCCAAGATAAGTAAGAAATATTATCACACATGCTGTAATAAAATGTGTCATTGTCCGTCTTGCTGTAGTTGATGTTGCATGATCACACAATGTCTTAATTTAAAACTTAGAAGGTCGTAGTATATCTCCAGGTAGTACAATCAAACTTGGTACGCTGTAGCGTTAGATGTCCTGTAGCTCTATCAAGCACTGGTCGAAGTGTTGGTCTTGTATGACCAACCACTGAGTTTGTTCCTAGAATGGTTATAGAAAATTTATGTTGTTCCGCTACGGTAGCAAATGCTGCCAGTATACTGCTGTCCTCACTCAAAATGTTCAACAGGGACTGGTGTTGATTTAGTCCAAGGAGTGTATTAGCTTGCTCTGATGTAAATGAATCAAACGGAAATTGTCTGGTTTCTGGGGCTTTAAAATTTGGTTGAAAGTAATCATCATCTGTCAACGGTACTGCTTGCTTCCACATGAAGTCCGATACTGGGATTAAAGTCTGCTTTTAAAAGTCAAAAGGTACAAATCGATGTCCTTGTAAGATACTGAGTGATCAGCTTTTAGTAGTTGATTAAAGATATGTGGAGAGTGCCTGTAACCTTGTGCTAATTTTTGGTATGTGTATTGTTTACCTTCATAGGTAAACGCTAACAAGTGTCTACTTTCCTCCACTAGTGGAATACTAAAGAATGCTGAACAAAGATCAATTACAGTGAAGTATTTTGCATCTGCTGGTATATTGGTGAGTAGGGTATGTGGATTCGGAACCTCTCCTGGGTAATCTTCCACTATTTCGTTAATGGCTCTTAGATCATGTACTAATCGCCATTTTGTCTTGTCTGCTTTAGCCACAGGAAGTATTGGAGTTTTACAGTAACTGGATGTTTCGACTAACACGCCTGCTGCAACCAGTCCTTCAATCGTCTCTCTTATGCCTTCTACGGCATCCGGTCGTAATGGATACTGATGCTTTCTTGGCAACTTAACTCCTGGTTTTGTTTTAATTACGACAGGGCTGGCTGACAAAATGCTGCCCACATCAGTGCTGTGTGCAGCCCATAAGTTCTCAGGAACTAGTTCTTCCATCTCTTTTAGGAGCTCGGCATTTGGACACTTTGTTTCTCTGAGTCTTTGTTTCTACTTCTCGGTCTTTTTTAGCAGTCACTTCCACTTCCCACGGGATTCCCTCTAGGAATGTGGTGCACACAATCTTCATGTAATGTTTGTCTGCTGACATAAATATCAACGGATTATCTGTTTTTTCCCATGTGATGTCTTTTGCCTTTTTCATCATTGGGCCTAGATCTTTTGATTCATTTTCCTTCCTCACGTAGAGTGTGACATGGGGAACCGAGTTTTGAACACAAAACCATTTCTTGGTGAATTCACATTCATCAATCTGTAATGCTGCTTCTTGTGGTCCTATGACTATATGTTGAGAGGTCATTGAGACCTTATGTCCCTTTGTCTCCTTCAGCCATTTGTTTTCCAAGTCCGTTCTTCTTTCAGGGTCATATTTCATTGTGCAATGAAATTCTGAACAGGGTATCCATGGTTCATCAATTTGCTCTCTTATATATTTTCCCCATTTTGCAATTGTTTTCTCTACATCTTCCTCTATTTCTCCAATCCTGAAGACATTGGCCTGTGGTGTCTGCATGAGCATTTGCTTTACTCCGCAGTTTTCAATGTAAATGCCATCTGAGGAGCAAAGTATTTGCAAATCTAATTTACACAATGCATCCCTCCCTATTAAATTTACAGGCGTATGTTCTGATACTAAAATGGGTATGGTTACTTCTTTATTTTTAGCTTTCAGACTAACTGGAGCTGTTACTGGAATTAGCTGCGTTTTTCCCGAAAATCCTACTGTCTTTGTAAATTTGCCAGACATGGGGAGGTGAGAGGCATAATTTGGATTTATACAAGTACAAGTTGCTCCAGTGTCTACCATCATTGGTGTCATTTTGCCAACTTCAACCTGCAGCATAGGTTGTTGATCAGCACTCCTTGTTAGCATTGGATGCTGACCCCTCCCCATAGGATT